>NW_007252748.1:73678-102599 GCF_000164805.1 Carlito syrichta
GGAGCCCAGCAGGTCGAGGCTGCGGTGGCCGGGAGCAGCCACTGCACTCCAGTCTGGGCGACAGAGTGAGACTCCAACTCAAAAAAAATAATAATAATTCAAAGATTATGCTGTTTTTTTTTCTATTCTCCACATGATCATGGATCATTGAAAAGCGCATTCGTATCAGCTCTTTGACCCGTAGTAAATGAAAAGAACAGGCAGATGGGAATGAAAACAATTGGTGCTGGCTATTTTATCATTAAATTCTTATTCTGTGTCAAGTATGTGGTCTGGATGTTTCATAAGTGATATCCTGAAATGCTGTGAAAAGTACGTACCATTATTATCCCCATTTTACAGTTGCCGAAACTGAAGCTCAGAGATGCTAGGAAATGTGTCTAAAATCTCAGCTGGCCTAAAGTCTCAGAGCCATCTAACTCCCAAAGACACCCACCCTGCACAGCCTACAGGCATCATTTAAACTGGTGACAGTCTGAGGCTGATCTTGAACCCCTGGTAGCTGGTGGGCAGAGGCCACGTTGGCAGGAATGATGCCAAGCACTCTGGCCACCTCATCTTGGGAGACACAAGGCTGTACACACCACAGTCTCCGTGATGATCCTGGTAGGAACAGAAGCCGAAGGTGCCGCGGCAAGACAGGGCCCGCCAGCTGTTCAAAAGAGGCAACAGTGACTTAGTCATGACACATCGTGGGCCGGGGCTGGGTGGGTGACAGCAGCCGGGTGTGTGGGCTGTGATGTAACAGGCCTGCTGCAGCTGCTGGGTGGCAGGACGATGAACTCTCCCCTGTCACAGCTCCTAATCGCCTCTGCTTGGGGCGAGGCCCCACGGGCAGCACTGCTCTTCCACGGGCCCGTGGCCACAACAGCCGACCAGGTCGGGGCCCACCAGCCAGGCGGGCAGCAGAGGATGCTCCTGGCACAGAGCATGGTGTGAAGAGAGAAGGAAATTCGAGACAGACCCAGGAGGGAAGGCAGACACAGCCAGATTTCTTCTTTTGACCTAAAAAAGAAGAGGTAAAGAAAGAAGTAACTATTGATTGAGGACTTTCTGGGGCCCAGGTGCGGGGTAAGCCTTACAACAGCCAGTAAAATGGGCATCAGTCATTCATTCATTCAAATGTTTCTGAGCATTTTTTTGGTACCTCCATTCTTAGTGTCCTTTTTTTTACAGCTAAGGAAACTGAGGCTCAGGGCAATGACCTGACTCCCCCTAGCAAGGCTAGATCTAGCCTTTACAGATGCCTGTGTGCGAATTAGAAGGTGCACGTCTGGGAAGCTGGAGTCTCCCACCAGGATGTGCGGCACAGCAAGTTGGGGGTCCTTGGGCAGGAACCCCTAGTTCTGCTCCTAGGACCACACGGCCAGTAGGTGGTACTGTTCAGGCCCTCAGGACTCTCACCACATACTCCCTCTCCCAGGACACACCAACTCTCTCTACCAGCAAAGGGCTCACAAGGCAAGTTCACCTTAATGGACTCATTGGCAACCTCTATGAACTAAAATGGGTACTCCTGGTCTTAGAAGGAGACTGGAAGAGCATGTATGAAACAGTGAGCAAGCGAAGAGTCCAGGGGAGCTGTGGGCTGGAGCCAAGGACCCAATCAAACTCGGTGGACAGAGCAGGAATGGACGCTGGCCCTGCACTGTGCAGGTGAGGGCCAGACAGACAGCGCTCCATATGAAAGCAACTGCTTTGGTCAGCCCGCGTGGGCCCTGCTTTTGGGGCTTTGAAATGTTCTGTGGAAAAGGATAACGGTTGTTCTGGGTACCAGTGTACACAGCTAAAGGCAAATTTTAACGTTCCTAGCAAGAGAAGTTGAGAAGAGGAGGAGGCTGTCCTAAATGTCTTGAGATCCTCATCACAGGAGGTATTCCAGCAAGGGCTGGTTGGCCATCTGTTCAGGTCAAGTTCTTGTGGGCTGCATAATATCTAGGGGACTTTCCACTGATGAAACTCAGAATTCTGATTTGCTTGACAAAACGATTAGGTTACTGCATTAAGCCACCATGACAGAATTCCCTCAGCATGCAAATGAAGCCACCCTATTCAAACCTCAAGCTCAGCCTGGAACCCAGAAAGTGATGGGCCCATGAAGAAGGAAGTGAAAGATGGAGTGAGGAATGTCTGAAGGCTCAAAGGGGAAGCTGGCATTCCTGGAGTGTCTCTGCTGTCACCCACGCCAGCTCATTTGAATGGTGATCTTGGGAGCCCCGCTCGTTCCTTGGCCCAGGCCCAGCTTCCAGATGCTTCTGGCCACCCTGTGGTTCCGGGAAGTGGGCACAGAGCCTGGGGCAGAAGTGAAAAGGCAGTTGGCCAGTTTACAGCTAGAAAGCACCAGCTTGTCTACATCGGCCATTACTACAGGGCCGTACTTCTGCACCAGTGGAGACAATGCTGCTGCCCCTCAAGATTCTGCAGCCTGAGGGGCCGGGAACCAAGGGCCTCTCTGGTACTGCCCCAACAATGGGCCGGCTCACCACAAGGGTGAAAGCCCCTCAGGGATCTGGAGGGTCGTGCGATGTGCCCCGGTATGTGTGGCCAGGCCAGCCTCTTTTCTAGCCACCCAATCTCTTCCTGGCCTGGGCTGAGATGAAGGTGAAGCCCAGGGAGAACGTGGAAGGGCTCCACGCTCAGGAACACCTGGGCGTGGGATCTGCCCCCCTTTTCCCCCACCTCATTTGCCAACCATGTGACCTTGGGTTTGTCCTCTGTGTGTCCTGAGCCTTCGTGTCCCCATCTGCACATGTGGACAGTAGCATCCCTAGGGCAGGGCTGAGGGGACGGTCTCAGCTGCCGGGTTCAAATCCTGGTGGTACGGCCTCAGGCCTATCACTTTACTTCTGCGTACTGCCTCAGTTTCCCCATCTGTAAAGTGGAGGTGGCACTCATGGCGCCTCTCTCACGGTGTTGCCGTGAACCTTAAATGAGATCGTGCATGCGAAGAGCTTAGGAGAGTGCCAAGTGCAGTACTCAATAAAAGTTAATTATTATTATTTGGCACGGGGCTTGTTACTTATTAGATGTTCAATTAACTTTCCCCTCCTTCCCAGCCCCGGGGACTCACGAGCCTGGGAGGGAGCTGGGCCTGTCCAGTGAGTGCCCCATTAGTCAGAGCCCTGATGGAGACTCTTCCCTCCCTCCAGGGCAGCAACGTCTCGGAGTCCCCACAGGCCTGGCAGAGCCTTAGCGGGCGAGTCAACGCCTCCTTCCTTCTTCCCCAGCTCTGCTGTTGTGCCTGCGATGGATACACAGAGACACGAGGGAGCCCCGACCCTGCCTTTGCCCCTTTCTCCCACAGGTCCTCCCTGCTTCCCCTTCTCTTCCTGTCATCCGCTCTCCTGGTCTTCCCAGGCACCATTTCGGCTCTCTGCTGGGCTAGAACTGCAGAAGGCGGGAATCCCAGAGGCCCCTCAACGTAAGGTAGAAGATGGTGCAGGGTGAGGACCGGCCCCTGGCCTGTGTTCCAGCTCCTGCCTGTCCTGGCACTTCTGCACTATCCCTTGGTCTTCTTGTAACAGAGGATTCAACTTGGGCATGTCCAGCGTGGGGTGCATCTTGGCCAGTGAGGATGTGAGACCTTCTGAGCCCACGCACTGGGAGTTTCAAGTCCTCTCTGAGTCCCCCATGGGAGGTTGGGTGGGGAATGCAAGGTTTGGCCAGCTCAGCCCATCTTCTCAGCCCCACCTGAAGGGTTGCCTGGGAGGAAGGTCTGTGAGCCCATTTCCCTCCACAAAACAACCGAGACCCTGCTCTTGTAGAAACACTTGTCTGCGGCCGACTGCCTACCGGGCAGGGAGTCCCGGCTGCACCATCAGAGGCTTTGCCACTCACAGGAGGAGGTGGAAGAGCACTGGGGCATTCCATGGGTGCAGCTGGCCCTGGAGGTATAGACAAGAGCCTCCATGAGACCCCTGGCCCACCCTCCATCCCTGATGGCCCCTCCTCCTAGTTCTGCAGGGAGCGGACTGGGCAGATCCAGGGCAGAGGCAGGTCTTCTGATGCCAGCTTCTGGGTCCTTCTGTCACATAAAAAGACTTGCCTCCTCCAGTGCCCACAGATGAGAATTCCCTCGGCTCCCACCAGCCCACCCCAGCAAGATGGAAGGCGATGCCCTCATTCATGCCCTCATTCTGCCCCATCACTGGACTCCGTCCCCTCCTCTGGGCCTGTGGGTAAGTTTTATCATGTGTAAGTTTCTCCCCATCTCTCAATATTCCCTCCCCTGCTACTGCTGGAAACCTCCTCCTCAACCTCAGTGGCACTATTTTACCAGCTGACTCTGCCCTCCCTCTGCTCACCCTGGCCTCTTGTGCCAGCGCCTTATCTCGACCCACTCCCTTCAATATTGATGTCCCCAGAGATAAGCCAGACACTCCCAGGGTCTCAAATGCCACCTGGACCCCAGAGTCTACAAGTCTGGCTCTCTCTTGTTTTTTTGGACTCTCACTGTTGCCCAGGCTGGAGTGCAGTGGCACACTCATGGTCATCACAGCCTTGACCTGCTGGGCTCAGGCAATCTTTCTGCCTCAGCCTTCCAAGCAGCTGGAACTACAGGCACACACCCCCATGTCCAGGTAACTTTTTGATTTATTGTAGAGATGAAGTCTTGCCATGTTGCCCAGGCTGGTCTTGAACCTCTGGACTCAGGCAATCCTCTCGCCTGTGCCTCCCAACGTGCTGGGATTAGAGACATGAGCCACTGCGCCCAGCCAAAATCTGGCCCTTTCCAGATTGTCTCTCCAGGTTCCCAGCCCCAGCCCCATGAATCCATGCATGATAATTCAGTCCCCATCTGCACATGTGGACAGTAGCATCCCAAGTACCACAGTCCTCACCCGCAGCTGCACCAGGAGGGAGCGCAGGCCACCTTCCCGAGCTCCCTCAGGGACTTGCACCTCCATGCTGGGAGCCTCAGACCACCTCACCATCACACTCCCCCGCCACGCCCCATACCTGACTGCTGCCCAGTCCTGTCATCCCCTGCCCCCACTCCAGGCCTGCCACTCCTGGATCTGGCCTTTCCATCAGGCCTCTTCAATTCATGCCTGTTCCTGAAACAGCCCCTTGCTGCCTGCAGAACAACACTCATTCATGGGTGCACTGTCCATGCCATAAGATCCAGCTTCAGGCAGGTCATCAGCCCCCATGGCCTGGCCTGCCCTCCATGTCCATCTCTCCTCCTTCCTCCTTAAACAATGGATTCCTGCCTCTCAACGCCACCTCTGTGCACAGACTGTTCCCTTGCCTGGGGTGCTCTTCCTGCCTCATCTGCCTGTCCTCTTCTCCCCCAGCCCTGTAAGACCAGTGGGTCACCATCTCCTGTGCTCCCCCCTCCCCCAGGCTTCCTGTCACCGAGATTTGTGTCTCAGCCCCTGGGCCTCTTCTGGCACTGCTTCAGAGGTGTCTGTCCCTGCTCTGTGTGCTCCAGCCCTGGACATGGGCCTGGCACTGAGGGGAGACCAGTGACGAGTGGTCCAGAGTCTCGGCTGTGAACAGAAATGAGGGACTAGAGAGGGAAGCAGGGGTCGGCGGCAGGAGGAATTCCACCCCTCACAATTAGGAGCCTGAGAACTTGGTCAAACCTGCCCAGGGCAGCCGTTAGTGTTCCGATTAATTAGTGAACTCTGTAAAGTACTTTGAACATGAAACGCACGGCATAAATACTAAGTATTATTATTAAAAAGTAAGAAGTTCTCTAATATGCCAAGCTGAGAGCCCCGGGCTAGTCTGAATAAAATGAACGAATGCAGAAAATTAAGCAATTAAAAGGTGATACTTCAGGATTTGCAAAAGGCCAAAATTCCAAGTGAGTTGGCTTTTGAGAACTCCACCCCGCCCTCACCCCCATCCCCGCCACTTATGCCTCTGAAGTCTCCTCAGAGGTTCCCATGCGGCAGGCAGACCACAAGGTGGCAGGTGGCAGGGCTGGTGGGCTGGGGGAAGTGAGACCCTGAGGTGGGAAGGGAGCCGGGCCTGGGGAAAGCTGCTGGGCTTGGAGGCCGATGGCCGATGGGGGAGCCTCTGCACCAGTTGTGTGGCTTCCCCTCTGAGCCTCAGTTTCCCCACATGTAAAATTGAAGGACATACGAAGCTCTGGACTTTGCAGTGCTCTGGCTCTGCTTACTTTCTAGAGGATTCTAAATAAGCAAGCGGAAGGCATTGGAAAGAGGTGATATCAGGCAGGGCCAGGCTTCAGTTCGGCCTCCATCCTCACCACATGAATGACCCTGTGCAGGGTACGTGCTCTCTCTGAGCCTCTGTTTCTCTATCTGCCAAATGGGAATACTAACATACCCCTAACAGAATAGTTGTGGCTAAGAAATGAAAACTCACCATGTGCTGTGGTTTGTACCTATAATCCCAGCACTTTGGGAGGCTGAGGTGAGAGGATTGTCTGAGCCTATGGGTTCGATACCCACCCGGGCAACTTGACGAGACCTTATCTCTACAATAAAACAAAAAAATTAGCCAGGGATGGTGGTGTGTGCCTGTAGTTTCAGCTACTTGGAAGGCTGAGGTGGAAGGATCACCTGAGCCCACCAGGTGGAGACTGCGGTGGTCATGAGCATGCCACTGCACTCCAGCCTGGGCAACAGAGTGAGACTCCAACTCAAAAAAAAAAAAAAAGAAAAGGAGAAAAGAAAATGAAAATTCAATTCAGAAGCGCATGGAAACCGTTCACCACAGTCGACGTATGGAACTAGCTCTGTGTCTCTTCCTTCAAGCTTGAATGCCCTCTTGGCTTACTCTTTCCTTTCTGGAATTCTTTCCTGGAGTTGAAGTTCAGGTTCAAACTCCAGGCCTCACTTATAGGCTATGAGACCTTGGGCTCTCCCTGCACTTGCAAAACGGAGATAAAAATTCCCTCCCCAAAGCCCTGCTGTCCCCAAGGTGCTACGAGAAGCCTCAGGGTGAGTGATGTGGTTAAATAAATGTTTGTTTTCCTTCCCTTGGATGACAAGGTCACTTTGTGTGTGTTTTTATCTAGGCTGAGCTCAGGGCTATGAGACACTCAGGATTGACCCTTTTCATGGCCCCTTGCAGGGCACCGGAGTCTCTGTGTAGGAGATGAAACTCACCCAGGCATGTCTTGAGGAAAATACCCAGGAGGATCCAGTCATCAGTCAGCCCAAGATGGGACAAAGGTACTAGAGGAACTGATTTGGGACCCTGGAGTCCAGGGTTCTATGCTGAATTGTTGCCTCAGGACTCTCTGGGCCTCAGTTTGCTTTTCTGCAAAATGGACACTTTGGACTACATGCTTTCCAGGTTCACCCTGACCTTGTTTGTAGTTTACAATCATCTCTAACTCAGAAATACCAGAATAGCCATAGTCCTGGGTTGGCCTGGCCCATTTTTACCTCCCTTTCTAGCCAGGGTAGATTTTTTTGAAGTGTTTCTAGAACACGGTTGTCGCAGGTTGGCTGCTAGAGCCTTCATTGCTGCAGAAGTGGGGAGAAAGTCACCCCTGAGGCGTGCTTATGGGAGTGGACCCGGTGGGAATCACCACCTCACAGGGTGGAGCTACCAGAGAGGCACTGAGCTCCATGGAGCAGCTGCTCCCTGCCCAACTCAGCTCCTGTAAGCCTACTGCTCAACCCCAACCCCTGCTTTGAGGCATAGCTGTGTGGGCCTCCTGCCTAGACCTCGCCTCTGAGGGGGTCTTGCGTCTCTGGCCTCTCCTCCCTGGAAGTGGATGGAGGGCCAGGTAGGGGCTCCATGCCACCTTTCCGGGCTCTCAGACTGGAGTTCCTGGGTTGTCACTGTCCCTCACTTTAGCATCCCCTGAGATGCAGGCCAGCAGGAGCCTCACCTCTGAACAAATAGGTAAACTGAGGCTTGGTGAGGAAGCTGATTGATCCCTGACCCTCTGAGGTGCCCCCCCCACCCCTTGCAGAGCAACTGCCCCATGGCTATGGACATCCTGGGAGGTCAGAGAGTGCCACTTTTGAACAGAACCTCCAGGTTGAGCCTCTAGGCTCAGCAGGAGCCTGGAACAGTTGTCACACAGCTAGTAAGACACACAGAGGCAAGGGGGCTGTCCGTGGACACCACTGGCCTGGCTTCTCCCTCACAAGCTTTGCCTGTATCAGGGCAAGCCTGTCAAGGGACACACAGATAACCTCAGAGCCTAGGGGGTCTCCTTTTCAAAAGGAAGAAAAATGGGCAGAATTTCTAAGGAGTGAATTCATTTGGGGAGCTTGAGGGACATGCCATGAGTGAAGACGCACAGAACTTCTGTTGTGGATGGTCAAATTCAAACCCAAGAGTTTAAGGAAATCGAGGCACTGGGGTCATTAGAGGTCACCTACTGCAGTACTTCCCAAGCCAGGAATGAGGCAGTCATCGAGAGTATGGATGATGGGCCCTGCCTTTGGCCCCCTGAGTCAGAATTGCTGGGGCTAGTATAAAGAACCTGCCCTTGACACATAAGTCCCAAATGGGGGACTATTTGGGTCACTCATGTCTGAGGACTCTCCATCTTTGTCTATAGAGCAGGTTTCAGCCTGTCCAGAGTGCACAGTCAGTGTCCAGTGTCACTTCTGTCACCCCACACTCATTTGTTGAGTGCCCATCTGCATCCCTCTTGTCAGGTTCCCTGAGACAGCCAAGAGGGAAAAGTCAGGGTAAGAAGGGTCAAACCAGCCCTGCATTCAAGAGAGCCATGGCCTTGGTGGACAGCTGACTCCAGAGGGGCCCAGCACAGATTCCATTGTCTACAAACATTTACAGATGACCTACTGTGTGCAAGGGACCCAGCCCATGCTCAGAGGAGTCAACGAAAGCATCTCTTAAAGAAGTTGTCCCTGAAGGGCATTGTTGAGTGGGCAGAGCTTTACGGCTATTGAGGTCTGGACATTCTAGAGACAGTGAGGCAGAAGTATGGAGAGAGAGAAATGCTTCTTGGTTTTCTCTGCTAGTGAGAGTCTTGCCTGGTTATGGCACATAGTGATTACTCATATGTATTGCATACATGAAAGAAAGAACAGACAAAGCTGGAAAGGTAAGTTTGAGGCAGGCAGTGGAAGGTTGTGGAACACCAATGTGGAAAACTTGAACGTCATTCCTTGTAGACAATGGAAACCTTTTGAGTATGGGGTGAACCAGCTTCATCCGTGCTTTGGCAAGGTTGCTCTGGTGGCCGGAGTGTCATGCTTGATGGCGTGTGCTCAATGGAATGGGTGACACAGTTTTCTCTGACCCTGTGGAACCCTGTAGCATCTCAGAGACCCACGAACCAGCGTCCAGGTTCCTGTTGGCAGGAGCAGAGGCAGACAGCCACAGGCTTCAACGTGGTAGAATCCCAGGCCCATAGGCACTGGTCTCCAGGACTTGGAGGCCACCTGAGGGGGGCATCTCCTACTTTCACCTGCCTACCCCCAACCAAAGGCAGTTTCAGGCTGTCCTCAGACTCAGTCTTGCTGCAGTCCCCGGGACCCCCTGTCCTTGGGCCCCAGAAAACGTAGGCCAGGTTTTCCACTTCAAATATCTGTCATGGAAGTGCAGTCAAATAAATGCTTCATACTAGCCAGTGCAAACGTAGACTGGTAAAGCCCTTCTAGAAAGGAGTTAGTGTCCGTGCGCTTTGACCCAGGAAATCTGCTTTTGAGAAACCACTCTAAGGAAATAATTAGATATAGATTTAAGGATAAAGATGTTCATCTAGGTATTACTTATGATAATGAGAAACTAGGAAACCATTCAGATGTTTGACAATAGGGGAATGGCTAAGTAAATTAGATTCTTCAATGCAATGCAATACTAAGCACGTATGAAAACTGGATTTTAAGGACTATTTAATGAGAAAAGATTTGAGAAAACTTTAAGGAAAAAACAGGATATAAATCAAAACATATCAAATTGCACTTTAAAATACATACATCAAACAAAGATTAAAGTGGAAATCATGAAATAGAAAGAGGAAAAACAAAAGAGGAAATCAATGAAACTTAACAATTGGTCTTTGAAAAGATTGACCAACATTGACCGAACGTTAACTAGACTGGCTGAGAAATAAAGAGATCATAATTAACAAAAACAGGAATGAAAGAGGGGACATCGCAAATGACCTTACCAAAATTGAAGGATTATACAGGAATAAGATGAAAAACTCTATGCTAACAGATTAGATAACAAAGGAGATCAAAAGGACACATTTCTAGAAACATAAGTTGCCAAAACTAACTCAGGAAGAAAATGATCATCTAAATGGACTTGTAACATGTAAAAAAAAATTGGCAATTTTATAACTTCCCACAAAGAAAAATCTAGGCTCAGATGGCTTCACTGGTAAAACTCACCAAACACTTAATGAATAAAGGCAATCCTTCACAAACTCTTCCGGAAAATAGAAGAGGGAACATTTACCAGTATAATCCTGACACCAAAACCAGACTTTAGTATCACAAGAAAATAAAATTACAGAGCAAGATCTTTTATGGCTATAGATGCAAAAATCCTCAACAAAATGCTAGCAAACTAAATCCAACAACATGTAAAAAGTACTATGCATCATGATCAACTGGGATTTATCCCAGAAATGCAAGAAAATCAATTAATGTAGTATACCACATCAATAAAATAAAGACTATAAACCACATGGTCATCTCAACAGACTCAGGCAATGCATTTGATAAAATCTAACACCCATTTATGATAAAAACTCTCAACAAATTAGTAATAGAAGGAAACTTCCCTAACCTAATAAAACTTCCCTAACCTAATAAAAAGTGTTTGCTGCAAACCTATAGCTAACATCATCTTTGCAGCAAAAGACTGAATGCCTTCTCCCTGAGATTGCACAAAGCTAGGATATTCACTCTCCACCTCTATTCAACATTCTGCCTGAAGGTCTAGACAGTGCAAACAGGCAAGAAAAAGAAATAAAAAGCATGTGGATTGAGAAGCAAGAAAAAGAAATAAAAGGCATCTGGATTGAGAAGAAAGAAGCAAAACTGTCCTTTTTTTTTTTTTGAGTTGGCGTCTTACTCCGTCGCCCAGGCTAGAGTGCAATGGCACACTCACAGCCACCCCAGCATCTGGGCTCCGGCAATCCCTCCACCTCAACCTTCCAAGTAGCTGGAATTACAGGCGCACACTACCACACCCAGCTAATTTTTAAAATTTATTTATTGTAGAGACAATGTCTCACCATGTTGCCCAGGCTGGTCTCAAATCCGCGGGCTGAGGCAATCCTCTCACCTCGGCCTCCCAAAATGCTGGGATTACAGGCTTGAGCCACTGTGTCCAGCCTGCAAAACTGTCTTTATTGCAGACAACAAGGTCCTGTATATAGCAAATCCTGAGAAAGACACACACATGAGTGCACATATATGTACAAACTACTAGAAGTATTAAACAGGTTTAACAAGGTCAGAGTTATAGATCAATACACAAACATCATTTAACAAGCTAACAATGGAATAAGAAAGCAATTCCACTTACAAAACTCTATAATTACAATGCAATTCCACAATTGTATCAAAGAATAAAAAGCTTAGGAATAAATTTAACAAAAGAGACACAAGATTTATATATCATAAACTACAAAGCACTGAGAGAAAAGATTTAAATAAATGGGGAAGTGTTCCATGTTCATGGATTGGAAGACTCTGTTGTTAAGATGGCAGGTCTCTTCAAAGTGAACTGTAGATGCAACGTTAGCCCTATCGAAATCCCAGCTGGCGTTTTTTACAGAAACTGACAAGCAAATCCTAAAGCTTATATGAAAATGTGAAACATCCAGAATAGACAAAGCAATTTTGAAAGAGAAGAAAGGAGTTGGAGAACTTACACTTCCTGATTTTAAAACTTATTATAACACTGTGGCAATCAAGAGAATGTACTTCTGGCATGGAGATATGTATTTGTGTGTGTGTGTGTGTGTGTGTGTGTGTGTGTGTGTGTGTGTATGTGTGTAGAACTATATTACGGTTTCACAAATAAGCCCATCACTTATGGTTAATTGATTTTCAACAAAGATACCAAGGCTATTACATGGAGGAAAAGAATGGCCTTTTAACAAATGGTTCTGAGCAACTGTGTATTTACATGTCAGAAGAGGAATTTAAACCTCACACCTTACCAAAAAAAATTAACTCTGAATAGACTCTAGGCCTAAGCGCAAAAGCTTAAACTATAAAACTTTTAGGAAAAAAAGCAGGATAATATTTTTTGACCTTGGGTTAGGCAAAGAGTTCTTAGAATGCCAAAAGCACAAATGGTAAAAGAAAAAAAAATTGCACTTCCTCAGAATGAAAACTTCAAAAGACACCATTAGGAAAATGAAAAAACAAGCCACCAGGTAGTAGAAAATATTTTAATTATATATCTGATAAAGGACATGTACTCAGAATATACAAAGAACTTCTACAACTCTATAAGAGGACATACAACACATTTTTTAAAAGGCAAAATATCTGAATATCTATTTCACCAAAAAACTAGCAAATGGTATATACTTGTATATACCATATACTAGCAAATAGTATATACTTGTATATACTAATACAAGTATATAGATGTTCAACACCATTAGTCACTAGGGAAATGCAAATTTAAACCACAATGGAGTACTGCTTCATGCTGACTTCAGTGATTATAATCAAAATGGTACAGTAACCTTAAAAAAAAATTGTTGGCCCAGCGCAGTGGCTCATGCCTATAAACCCAGTACTTTGGGAGGCCGAGGTGAGAGTATTGCCGGAGCCCATGGGCTCAAGACAAGCCTGGGCAACTTGGCAAGATCTCATCTCTACAACAAATCAAAAAAATTAGCCGGGTGTGGTGTCATGCCTGTAGTTTCAGCTACTTGGAAGGCTGAGGCGGAAGGATCGCCTGAGCCCAGCAGGTCAAGGCTGTGGTGGCCTTGAGCGTGCCACTGCACTCCAGCCTGGGCGACAGAGTGAGAATCCAACTCAAAAAAAAAAAAAATGTGTCTGTTTCTTTAAAAGTTGAATGTCATTTTACTATACAACCCAGGAACTCCCCTCTGGGGACCTACCCAAGAGAAATAAAAAGATATGGCTATATAAAAAGTGGCACACAAAAGATATGGCTATATAAAAAGTGGCACACACATTTTCATAGCAGTATTTTTTATAATAGCCAAATATGGAAAAAATCCAAATAGCCATTGACTGGTGGATGGATACGCAAAATGTGGTATAATGTACATTGAAATTGTACTCAGCCACAAGAAGGAACAAACTATGGGTACATGCTACACCATGGATGGACCTCAAAAAACATTATAGTAAGTGAAATAAGCCACCCGTAGACAGATATTTATATGAAATGTCTAGAAAGACCAAATCTATAAAGATAGCAAGTGGCCCCGTGGCTGCCTGGGACTGGGACGGGATAAACTGCTAATGGGCAAGAGGGATTCTTTTCAGGGTGAGGGAAATATTCTAAAACTGGGTTGTGGTGATGATGCACCACTTTTACGTCATAAAATTATATGCTGCAAACAGGTACATTTCATTGTATGTGATTTATAACTCAATGAAGCTATTAAAAATGTACTTGTCAGCCGGGATGGGTGGCTCATCCTGTAATCCCAGCGTTTTGGGAGACTAAGTTGAGTGTATTGCCTGAGCCCGCGGGTTCGAGACCCGCCTGGGCAACTTGGCGAGACCTCATCTCTACAATGAATCAAAAATTAGCCAGGCTTGGTAGCGCTTGCCTGTAGTTCCAGCTACTTGGAAGGCTGAGACGGAAGAAGCCCAGCAGGTCGAGGCTGCAGTGGCTGATAGCGGCCACTGCACTATCATCTGGGTGACAGAGTGAGACTCCAACTCAAAAAAAAAAAAATGTACTTGTCAAATATATGTGTAAGAAAAGACTGGAAGACAGCAAGCCAAACGACAGCTTCTGTTATCTTTGGACAGCAGGACCATGGATGATTTATATTTTCTCCCTTATTATTTTCTATGCTTTCTAAGAGCTCTACAGTGGGCCTGCAGTTCTCAAATACCCAGAAAATCAGCAAGAATATGTTGCGGGGGGGCAGGCTGCAGGTGAGGCACAACTTGTCGTTTGTTTGCTTTGGTGACAGGAGCCATCATTTTAAAGTTGCCAGATGCTTCTCCAACAGGAAAAGCTCCTGCCTGTATTTGGGCAGAAGGCCCAGAGTTGCCCTCCATAGCTCTGTAGCCGGAAGAGTAACAGGCATATCGTCTTGACAAAAGCTGTCCCTGGAAGCATCCCTTGGGTAAAAAGGGATTCAAGAGTCACAGCAGGAGTGAGGGGTGAGCAAGCTCACAGTGGGGAACCCTCCTGGAGGAAAAGAAACAGAGTCCTTGACCTCTTCCTTTTTAAAATTTTTAAGAAAAAAAAATGTGTATTGGCTATAGTACATCAGAAAAAATGCACAGGTAATAAACAAACAACTCAGTGGGTCCTCACAAGGTTTAGCTGGCACTCAGATCAAGAAACAGAACATTCAATCAGCCGGGCGTGGTAGTGCATGCCTGTAATTCCGGCTACTCGGAAGGCCGAGGTGGAAGGATCGCCGGAGCCCAGCAGGTTGAGGCTGCGGTGGCCGGAAGCGGCCGCTGCACTCCAGTCTGGGCGACAGAGTGAGACTCCAACTCAAAAAAAAAAAAAAAAAAGAAAGAAAGAAACAGAACATCCCAGAAGCCACCTTTTACCCCTTTCCAGTCAGGACTCCCCCAGGGGTAATCTCTCTTCTGACTTCTTATGCCCACTGTTGGTCCCTTTTTACTGCTTTGAATTTCGTATGTATGTATGTATGTATAAGCTTGTAGTATGTTCTTTGTGTTGACTTTCTCCACTCAATATTATATTTGTGGGACTCACATAGGCTGTTAGGAAAAGCAGTGGCTTGTTCTCTCTCACTCCTGTATATTATTCCATGATGTGAGTATACCTTCATTTCTTTATTTATTTCACTGTTGCTAGACTTTTGGGTCACTTGCAACTTTGTCTCCTGTGAATATCCTTCCACTTGCTTTTGTGCTCACATACATCCCTGGAGCTGCTAGGCCAGAGGGGCAGCATGGATTTATTTAGCTTCAGTAGATACTGCCAAACAGTTTCCCAAAAACAGTTATACCCGTTTCCAGCCCCCACCTCGCCCATCAGGTTGTGGCAGTTACTGTTACTCTACATTCTTGCCAACACTAGATACTGTCTGCCTTTTGATCTTAGCCATTATGGTGGGTGCGTGGTAGTATTGGGTTCCAGCTTCATTTGCATTTCCCTGATGGCTGATGAAGTCGAGCACATTTTCATGTGCTTGCTGGCAACTGGATTTTTTTTGTCTATTTCATTACTGGTTTGTCTGCCATATTGATTTGTGGGAATTATTTTTCTTTATTTTGATTATAAGTCCTTTGTCAGAAATATGTAACACAAATCGCTACCTCTGTCTGGCATCTTCACCCTCTTAATGGTGCCATTTGGTGAATGGCAGTTTTTAATTTTGACAAAGTCCAATTTATTACTTTTTTCCCTTTGTGTTTTTTTGCTCTGTTTAAGAAACATTTGCTGCTCCCAAGATGATGAAGACGTTCTCTCTTCTGAAGCCTTTGTCATTTTACCTCTCACATTTTGATGTCCAGTCCCTCTAGAATTCATGTCTATAAATGGGCAGTGTGAGGCAGGCAAGATTCGACATCATCAGAACCTCTCTGAGTTGGCAGAGACTAAGGCCGTGTGGGAGGGGCCTGGTGTGACTCGGAGGGGAGAGCTGGTGCAGCTCTGCCCAGGGTTCACACCGGCCACGTCACTGACCCAGCAGCTGACTGGTGCAAAAGGGCTGGGGCCTGGAGAGCCCAGGTGAGTGTCGGCACAGAGCACCCATGTTCCACTGCATGGGCTCATCCCCCTAGCGCCATTGTGTCTGTGTTGCAGAGACCTGAGGGGCAGTCACAGCTGGGTGAATGCAGGCCGAGGCCCCTCCTTTCCAGCACCCTGAGGGACCACTACCAGACCAGGTGGGCATCATCACAACAGCAAAACCAACGGACTATGTAAGATCTCCTGTGCGTGGCTGCTTCCTTCTAGGCTGTGAGAACCTCTGCAGAAGGAAGCGGGGTCAGCTTCTCCACTTCTCTACACCTGGCGCAGAGGGCCTGGCCCTCTTGGACTGCGCCTCCAAGGCTTGTGGGCAACTGCATTTGGGCAACCCAGTGGGCTAATTTGAATACTTGAATATTAAAAAGAGATGTGACTGGGGAAGTGGGTCATACCAGTAGATAAATGGATCATTCTTCAGACCCTCAGAGTAGTGTGTTTTCATACAGCTCGGCTGGAACTTCCTGAGGAAGAGATAATCCTCCCGCCGACTCCACCGAAAGAACAAGCTACTTTAAAAAATATTATTCTGAGGTCGGGCATGGTGGCTCAAGCCTGTAATCCCAGCACTTTGGGAGGCAGAGGCGAGAGGACTGCCTGAGTCTGGGGTTCAAGACCAGCCTGGGCAACTTGGTGAGACCTCGCTTCTACAATAAATCACAAAACTAGCCGGGCTTGGTGGTATGTGTCTGTAGTTCCATCTATTTGGAAGGCTGAGGCAGAAGGATCACCTGAGCCCATCAGGTCGAGGCTGCGGTGACCATGAGCGTGCCACTGCACTCCAGCCTGGGAGACAGAGTGAGACTCCAACACACAAAAATATATTCTGGGTGAGTTTCCACTACCTGGTATAGGCCAGAGCAGAGGCTCGCCAAGAGACCTCCCCTAAAGTGCTCCACATCAGCGTTGAATTATAGGTTGCCTTTCAAAACTTTTTACATGGTCTTGGATGGTTGATTTAAAACATAGTCTACCAAAGGAGTAACAATAAAGCCTTACTCTCCACTGAACTAAAAGGCCTCTTCCAGATGCTGTGCTTGGTTTTCTTCCCTTGGCTTCAACTCTTCCAGCCTTCTAGAGGGAAGAACCCTCACTCAAGGCAGCCATTTCTTTTTTGGGGGGTTGGAGTCTCACTCTATCACCCAGTCTGGAGTGCAGTGGCACACTCCCAGCTACCGCAGCTTCAACCTGCAGGGCTTGGTGAGCCTTCCGCCTCAGCCTTCCAAGTAGCCGGAACTACAGGCACGCACTACCACGTCCAGCTCATTTTTTTATTTATTGTAGAGACGAGGTCTTGCCATGTTGCCCAGGCTGGTCTCAAACCCACGGGCTCAGGCAATCCTCTCATCTTGGCCTCCCAAAGTGCTGGGATCATAGGCTTGAGCCACCACACCCAGCCAAGGCATCCATTTCAAGCACAGTGGGAGTCGCCACTGCTCGACAGATGTGAAGGCCTTTTCTCACGGGCTCTCTCCTCTTCCATATGATGACCACCACCTGGGCCTCTGCCCTTCTCTTATGTCTCAAAAGCAGTTGAAACGCTGGTGGAGGCCTTCTGGCCTAGTGGAAGAGAGCAGGCCTTAGAATGGATTTGCAAGCCGGGCTTGGTGGCTCAGCCTGTAATCCCGCACCTTTGGGAGGCTGAGGTGAGTGGATTGCGTGAGCCCACGGGTTCGAGACCCGCCTGGGCAGCGAGACCTCATCTCTACAGTAAATCAAAAAATCAGGAGGGCGTGGTAACGCATGCCTGTAATTTCGGCTACTCGGAAGGCTAGGCGGAAGGATTGCCGGAGCCCAGCAGGTCGAGTCTGTGGTGTCCGGGAGCGGCCACTGTACTCCAGTCTGGGCGACAGAGTGAGACTCCAACTCAAAAAAAAAAAAAAAAAAAAAAAAGAATGGATTTGCCTGGGATGAGTTTGGCCTCTGTCATTTCCTACCAGCTGTAGGACTCCGGGCAAGTTCTTAATCCTTGTTAGCTTCAGTTCTCTCAGCAGTGAAATGAGGA
Organism: Carlito syrichta; assembly: GCF_000164805.1. Lineage (NCBI taxonomy): Eukaryota > Metazoa > Chordata > Mammalia > Primates > Tarsiidae > Carlito > Carlito syrichta. The sequence goes on from NW_007252748.1 coordinate 91,512, forward strand.
CAATGCCTATCTCATGGAGTTGTTATGAGGCTCGATCCATGTAATGAATCTCAAGAGTCCCAGTGTCTTTTTGGACCACAGGAGGCACTCAGCAATATTCGTTATTTTTACACTTTAAGCCATCATCTCCTGTGGGTGCAAGTGCAGAGCCCACCTATTTGTACAGCCCAGAGACAGAGCGTGAGGCGTTGGCCCAGCCCTCTTTGGAAATTTACATCACTTGCGAAGCTCCATTGTGAAACATTGAAACATCGATGTGGAAGAAAGGAAGACAAAGCCCAGACTCTGAATCAACGGGTAGGTGTCTGCGTTTCAGAGACTCCACAGGAGGGTGGGCCCAGTGACTCACCACGGTGATCTTTTTACTTTTACTAGTGACCAATCTGAATTTTCCCATTACATGGCAATGATTCACTGTTTGCTGTCGTGGTTATGTAACTGGGACTGTTTTTATCTGTTGGGGTGTCTGTATCTGTATTTCTATGTCACTCCTGGGAGACTTTGGAGAATCTTTTCTTACACACCCTGGTACATGCTATACCAAACGATTGTTGAAATGCCATCCCTGGAGAATGAAATAATCTGCCCTTTTTTCTCTAAGAAGTGAGCAGCTGAATGGTGGATTGAGCCCTGGACTTGGAATGAGGAGACCCCCACCAAAGCCTGGCTTCGCCATAGACTCCCCCATTCCCTGCTCCTTACCATCTCTAGCCTCAGTGGCTCCATCTGAAAATAAAATGGGCGACATCAAACCTAAGCTCTGGTATTAAAAGAATTTACAATATTGAACATTGCTCATTGGGTCTTTCTGCTAGACAAGCTCTTCGGAGTATTTCCTATCAAACCCGAAGTGCGAGGCAATTCACAGGTAGCGAAAGAGACTAAGTTACACAGTGGGGTGGGGGAGATCATGGATGGATGTACACTAGACTTCTCAAAACTAATTGCTCTCTCTAACCTTGGAGGAATGGGGCTGCCATCCTTTCCTCCATCCCTCTTGTCCTGCAAATAATAAATGGAAGGAGGGTCAAAAGGCACGAGTATCACTGGTGTCATTCTGATTATGGCACTGAAGAGACCAATACCAGTCCAGGACGAGTGAGCTTCACAGAGCCACTTATTGCATTTGCACTTGCCTTGCTTATCCTTGAAAGGAGCTCCATGTCCCAGGACTGGCTGAGTAATATTAGCCCCTTATTCACATCATGGGGCTACTCTGCCAGTAAGAGACAAGTTGGTAATGACCACTCAGAGTCTGAACATTATTTTCATTTTTAATTTTTGTCCTTGGCACTTCTTGGGCTTCTTCAGTGTATGGATTGATATCATCCATCAGTTCTAAAAAAATTCTCAAACACTATCATTTCAAATAATACCCTTGCTCCCTTCTGGATTACCCATAAAATGTATTTAGATTTTTTCACTCTATCATTCCTGTCCCCAAAACTTTTTTCATAATTTCATCTTTTGTCTTTCGGTGCTCTTATTTGGGTAATTTATTCTGATCCATCTTCCAGTTCACTAATTCTCTCTTTGTCTATATCTAATCTCCTATTAAACTCATCTATTGATTTTTAAAAGTCAGTTATTATTTTTTCATTTCTATAAGAAAGATTTATTTGATTTTTTAAAAAATCCTGCTAGATACGTTTTTTATAGTTCTGTCTTTTCTACAGATATTCTTAAGCTTGTATTTTTTTAACATAGCAATTTAATAACTTGTTTCTTATTACTTCATTATATGAAATATTTGGGGGTCGGTCTGTCTATTGTTTCTGCTTATTATTTTCTCTTATTGCCATATTTCCTTGTATGCTTTATTTTTTCACTCAGTGCTGCTTACTCTTCTTGAAATATTACTTGGTGGGAATGTTTTGGGGATGAATGTGACATCTACCAGAATGCATTTGCACTTACTTCTGCTATATATCTGGGGACACTTCCATTCTAGCGAACTTGCTTGAAGTTTTTGGACCATTCAGGTGATATTAATTTGGGTTCCAGACTGTCCAAAGGTCAATGTGTGCTTACAACTTCCCAGAGATGAGCTTTTCTTCTGATCTCCTCAGCACCAAGAAGCCTTGTAGCCTCTCAAGGGATGGGGTAAAGAATAAGAAGAGTTACTTCTGGTTCACACTAATCTTGGGTGTGTAACCCTTCAGAGTTCTAGTATAATGGGCTGAAGAGTTTCTACTAACGGGGCATGGTGGCTCATGCCTATAATCCCAGCACTTTGGGAGGCTAAGGTGAGAGGATTGCCTGAGTCCACGGGTTTGAGACCAGCCTGGGCAACTTGGTGAGACTTCATCTCTACAATAAAAATTTAAAAAATTAGCCGGACGTGGTGGCACATGCCTGTAGTTCCAGCTACTTGGAAGGCTGAGGATCACCTGAGCCCAGTAGGTCGAGGCTGTGGAGGCCATCAGTGTGCTACTGCACTCCAGCCTGGGTGACAGAGTAAGACTCCAACTCAAAAAAAAAATGTTTCTAGTAATCTCTCAACCTTACATGGGTTCTGAGCTTGGAAACCTGATAGATTCATTTTCTTCTTCTAAGTATAATGATGGCTCTATTGATAGAACACCAAACCCTATGCAATTATGGAAGGACACCAGGCTGCTTGAAATAAAACCTACTACATTTTTCTTGCTACATCAGATATGGTTGGCACTTGCTCAGATTATTAAACACCCTGAAACCACCAAAACCACACAACCAATTTAGAGAATTTTAGGGGTTTTACATGTGCCAAATGAATGTGTTAGGAATGCTTTCAATGACAAGTAGTAGAAATGTGAAAAATAGAAGCTTATTTTTCTTACAGAACAAGACGTCTAGAGGAAGACAATTGGTAGTGTTTGTTCATATGTTCAAGAATGCTTGGGGTGGGAAGTGAGGTGTCCAGGCTCCTTCTCTCGTTCCCCTCTGGTATGTCAACTTTTCCTCATGCTCATCATTTCATGGCTATAAAACAACCTCCATTAATTCTAAATGTCATGTCCATGTTTAAGGCAGGACAAAAAGGAAAAGGACAGCACCAACCACATCTGTCTCTCTCTCTTTTTTTTCTGAGTTGGAGTCTCACTCCGTTGCCCAGACTGGAGTGCAGTGGCACACTCACAGCCACCACAGCCTCGACCTGCTGGGCTCAGGAGATCCTTCTGCCTCACCTTCCAAGTCGAGGGAACTACAGGCATGTGCCACCATGCCTGGCTAATATTTTGATTTATTGTAGAGATGAGGTCTCACCAAGTTGCCCAGGCTGGTCTCGAACCTGCGAGCTCAGGCAATCCTCTCACCTCAGCCTCCCAAAGTGCTAGGGTTATAGTCATGAGCCACCGCACCTGGCTCACATCTGCCTTTTATTCAGAAGGCAAAAGCTTCCTCAAAAGCCTCCCAGCGGTCCCTCCCATGTTGTCTCATTGTCCAAGACCCAGTCACATGACTATCCCCGCTATGGGGAACCTTGAGAAAACAAGTACCTGGCAAAATGGAATCAGATTTATCATGGTTGCTTAGACCAGCCGTGGTGATCCTCTCGTACTGAGCTCACTCCCACTCTGGATACAGTCAGGATTGTGCTAAAAAGGCAGAAAAAGGCCGGGTGCAGTGGCTCAAGCCTGTAATCCCAGCACCTTGGGAGGCCAAGGGGAGAGGATTGCCTAAGTCCAGGGGTTCAAGACCAGCCTGGTCAACTTGGTGAGACCTTGTCTCTACAATAAGTCAAAAAATTAGACTGGTGTGGTGGCACGTGTCTGTAGTTTCAGTTACTTGGAAGACTGAGGTGGAAGGATCGCCTGAATTCAGCAGGTCGAGACTGTGGTAGCCATGAGCTTACCACTTCACTCCAGCCTGGGTGACAGAGTGAGACTCTGACTCAAAAAAAAAAAAAAAGGCAGAAAGAGGGGACTGGCTGTGGGAGGCAACCCAGAGTGGTCACACTCGGAGCTGGCTGTACCCACTGCCCACTTTCCAACAAAGCAGCACAAAGTCAACCCACTTAAGTGGGACCTGCCTTTTGGGATCCTCCAGAAAGTAGGCTTCCAAGTTAGAAGACAGTTTTCCCAATATAAAGCGGGTACGCACACACACACACTGCCTGGGAGAGAAGATTGCCCTAATCTTTGTTCCCTTTTCTCAACTGAGGTCTTTCCAGAAACTCCAAGACAGACTTCTTAAAGAAGACTGCGCTTGGATATGGATAAAGTCCAGGGGATCCAGCAGTGGTCAAGGTAAGGAGAGCATGCAGTTTCCAAGCCAGGCATCTGGGTGAGCAAGCGGCAGGTTTTCCGCTTTCGGTGCCAGAAAGAGGTGTAGACAGTGATACTGGAATTAGAGGAACTTCCTCCCTAATCATGATCCCTTCAGAAGATTACACCCACAGCATTTTCTCTTTAGCATAAGCATCAGATAGGGCAAGGGTCCAGGAGAACACACCTGTCCTGCTTTGAGGTCCAATTGGCAGCAGTGGTTGCCCTACCCTTCTGGGTATGAAGTACTCAGCCTGTCTGCTGCAGGAATTATAGCTGGGCCACCCTTTCAGAGCTGAGCATGGGAACCCACTGGGCAAGTACACAACAGCGGCCCACTGTTTCCATATTCCCAACATGGGCGAACCTCACTAGTCTTCAGTTCTAAGGAACTGTTGAATGACAGACAAGGCTTCCCTGTGGCGAGGGTGCAGGGGCTGAGTTGGGAGGGTATGGACAGCAGAAATCCATCCCTGCAGGGCTATTCCAGGGAGGAAGAAGCAGGCTTTTCCTAAGCTATCCATGATGTTTTTTTCCCCTTTCTCTTATGTGCACTCCCCAGACCTAGGGCCTTTGCACAAGTTACTCCTCTGCCTAAAATGTTACCCCTGTCCCCCAGTCATAATCTGATTAAATACTTCGACAGAGACTTCAGATCTCAGTTTTGGTATCAGCTTCTTGCAGAATCTCCTGACAAGGTGCTCCTATGACTAACATCTAGAGCACTTCGCCTACGTACATAGCACTTGTGACCCTTCAAATTATCTACTTTCTACCCTGCTTTCCCATCAGATTGGAAGCTACAAAAGGCTGGAGTGATATCTGCTTCATTTATTGCTGTATTGTCAGTGCCTAGCATGTACCTGGTGGGTTCTAAACATGCATTCATGGAATGAATGATGGAATGAAACACCTAAAGCTACAAATAGAAGACTAGTCCATGACCTGTGATAAAGTGTTAAGATAAATACTTGTGTGTGTGTGTGTGTGTGTGTGTGTGTGTGTGTGTGTGTGTGTTTGTGTGTGTGTGAGATGTGGTGTGTAAAGGAGGGGGCACAACATATACACACAAGATGATATAATTTTAGGGAAAAAGTCCAAGGAGAATACTGGGAGCACAATGGAAAGAACTATAACAAAATGTTAACCATAATAATTCTGGGCCACCAGAATTTGACAAGCTCTTGCAAGGCTTGGGCCTCTTCCTAAGCCGGTGTTCAGCAAGCAGAAGGTCGTGCTCAGTTGGAGCGCCGAGATCATGAAGCCCAGCGGCAAGAAACCAGATGAGTTTGAGTCTGGCTTCTCCCAGGCTCTCCTGGAGCTGGGGATGAACTTGGACTTCAAGGCTCAGCTCAGGGAGCTCAACATAACAGCAGCCAAGGAAATTGAAATTGGTGGTGGTCGGAAAGCTATCATAATCTTTGTTCCCATCCCTCAACTGAAGTCTTTCCAGAAACTCCAAGTCCGATTAGTATGTGAATTGGAGAAAAAGTTCAGTGAGAAGCATGTCGTCTTTATTGCTCAGTGGAGAATTCTGCCTAGGCCAACTTGAAAAAGCTGCACAAAAAATAAGCAAAAGCGTCCCAGGAACCATGTTCTGACAGCTGTGCACAACGCCATCCTTAAGGACTTGGTCTTCCCAAGGAAAATTGTGGGCGAGAGAGTCTTCGTAAGGCTGGACAGCAGCCAGCTCATCAAGGTGCACTTGGACAAAGCACGGCAGAACAATGTGGAACACAAGGCTGAAACTTCTTCTGGTGTCTACAAGAAGCTCACGGCAAGGATGTTAATTTTGAATTCCCAGAGTTTCAGTTGTAAACAAAAGTAACTAAATAAAGTATATTCGCAGTAAAAAAAAAATCTTAACTGTATGACTACAGGCAATTTTAATATTCTTGTAACTTTCTGTAACTACCAAATTCTCTGTAATATGCTTTTTTCCTGTTATTTTTTCTTTTTTTATTTCTAAATAGCTTTGGCGGGGTACAGATAGTTTTTGGTTTGGGCTTTAAGTGCACCCACCACCCCTACCTGTGCACATTGTACCTGATATGTAATGTGTCTTTTTATTGTCTTGAAAATGAAAAAGATGTGTGAACGCTTCAATAGACATAAGGAAGGCAGAAGGCAAGAAGACGTTAGATAAACATTAGAGACATCTGCTCCTGACTAGAGTTGCTCTGGGCGGGGGGTGGGGGGGGTGGGGGGGCATCCTTCAGGGAGAAGCCAGGAGCTCATGGGACAGGGTCAGTGAAGGTCATGGACGCCTCAGAAGGTCACGGCAGCGGTGACCTCCCTGATCCCCAGGGTATGGAGATTCTTGTGCATAGCAGGCCCTGGTCGGCAATGACCAGGGCCTGGAACCCTGGGCATCTGCCCTGGGCACATCTCCCAGCCACGTATGGGGATGTGCAACTCACCCCCAGCAGGTGTGCTTTGTTTAGGGCTACCTGTCTGTTCCCAGGAGACTTCACTACAGGTGTGATGATGGCATTTCACCTGTGTATTAGTCAGCTTGGGCGGCTATGACAAATGTCGTAGACAGCAGCTTAAGCAGCAGACAGTTCTTTCTCGCCATCCTGGAGGCTGAAGGTCTGACATCAAGGAGGCTAATGGACTCCATCTTTGTTAGGAGCTCATTTCCTGGCTTGCAGATGGCCACCTCTCACTGCATCCTCACATAGAGGATAAGGAGAGAAAGCCCTGGCCTCCTCTCCTCTTGAGGAACCTAGTCCTCTCATGGCGTTCCACCCTCATGGCCTTGTCTAGACTAACCCTAACCTCCAAACGCCCCAGCTTCAAACACAACACCCTGGGGGTTGGGACTTCCACGAATGCATTCTGCGGGGATGTAAACATTCAGGCCATAACAACCGCATTCCTACCCTACAAGGTCCAACAACTAAGCTGCAAACTCATCCTAGAAAAAGTGCTCCATGACTCATTGCTGAATATCACTAGAGTCACCTTGAAAGTCTTCTTCTTGGGAAGCTCTGCACCAACGTCAGTGACAGTCCACCCATCAAGCAACTTTGGAACTCTTTTCCTGGAATCAGAGCCATCATCCTATTACCTTGATGTCCTGAACATCAGATAAGTCTTCCTTTCAATATCTTCTTTATCTTCGGGTAAAGAAATAAGTCATTGAGGCCAGATCAGGTGAGTAGCGTGGGTTTTCCAATACAGTTATTTGTACAGTGCTGCCCACGTAAACGCACGGTGGCCTGTTTGTGAATTTAATGGTCAAACCTCAACAAATAATCACCACAGCTCTGATGGCCATTTCAGAAAAAAGAGTTCCAAAATTGCTTTGATGGGTGGACTGGGCATTGACAAGGGTGCATAACTTCCCAAGAGGAGTGCTTCAAAGGTGACTGGCGTGATATTCAGCAATGAGGTATGGAGCACTTTTTCTAGGATGGCTGACAACTTAATTGTCAGGCCTCGTACCTCTAAGAGAGATCACATTGTCGAGCCCCTCATCCTCCTCTGTACCAGGTGTGCCTCAGAAGAGCATTGCTTACGCGCTCATTCATGTCTTCCTCCCTGCTAGCTCATGGCGCTTTTAATTCATTCACTCACCTCTTTCCTTACTCATTCTTTTTTCTTTTTTTATTTACAGTCTCACTCTGTCATTCAGGCTGGAGGCAGTCGTATGATCATGGCTCACCACAGCCTCCAACTCCTGGGCTTAAGTGATCCTCCTGCCTCAGCCTCCCAAGTAGCTGAGACTACAGATGTGCACCACCACACTTGGCTAATTTTTTGATTTTGTTATAGAGACAAGGTCTCACCTTGTTATCCAGGCTGGTCTCAAGCAATCCTCTTGCCTCAGCCTCCCAAAGTGCAGGGACTATAGGTGTGAGCCACTGCACCCAGCCCCTTATTGACTCTTTCATTCACTGAATGAGTGTGAATGCCCTAATAGGGAAATGCCATAGTCCTGGATTGTGAGCTCCTCTGGCAGGGACATCACTTTATTTCCTTGCCCACCTCAGGGCTGGATGCCCGCAGAGTGAGAATTCCACAAGCAGGTGAGGGGAGGGAGGCAGAGTCTTCCTGGCATCAGAAACAACCTGTGTTTCCCCATGGTGGGGAGTGAGGGGGCCAAGATTAGAACAAGGACCCGAGCTAGATCATGGGGAGCCCTGGACTCTGAGCCTAGAGCTTTGGTACCTGGAGTGCAGGGAAGTCTTGTGTGGATGACTTTGGAAAGACTCCTCTGGGAGCCAAGGGGAGGGAGGAAGGGCTGGGGAGGGGAGAGACCTGTTAGGAGTCCTGGGATGACTGGGGTTAAGACTGAAGGGTGCAGGAAACAGCCAGAGGGGCGGCTTCCAAAATGGCGCCAAATGCGGTAAAGCCACACAAGACAACAAAGGCACTAGGTTCTGGCTTCTTCATGCATGATTCCCCTCGTGCATGAAGTTCAAACCTGCAAACCTCCAATCATTTCCCATGACGTAGCTAGCTTTGTTATATGTCCAATAGGACTATAACACGGTGTCTGCCCACCCTGCTCCCATGCCACTCCTCCAATAAAAACCTAGCACAGCCCCTTCCAGCCCCTGTCAGGCTAATAAATACAGCCCTCTCCCTTCAACTCTCTCTCTTGCTTTTTCTTGGTTACAGACCCTCTCTGTAACAGCCCCTTTAATAAATCTCTTGGTCCCAGCAAGGTGTGGAGTCGTTACTGGCGCCGAAATCCTTTCAAAGACAGCCTGTTGGGCTGTTTCAGTATGATCTGAACCCCAGCACTGTGCCATGCCTGACCCAGAACAGGTGCCCAGTGGGACCAAGGAGGACAAGACCCATCTTGGGCCTGGCCCTCCTGTGTGGAACTGCAGGCGCCAGGCCCCTGTGGGCTCTCCTGCTTCCTGTTACAAGGACACACCTTGGCAGCAGCCGAGGCAGGGAGGAGGGCTGGCCAGCACTCCCCAGTCTGAGTCTCAACGGCTGTGTGGGTGTTAGCCCCCCAAAGGGAGGGATGAGGGACATGACAGGCAGAGGCATGGGTGTGAGAAGCAACGTCACAGGGGGCTGGGCCGAGGCCAGATGGTTATTGCTGGAGGGAGGCTAAGTGAGGCCAGAGCGTGGGCTGAGAAGTGAGGGTGGGACAGGCAGCGGGAGGAGCAGAGGCCTTGTCGTGTCAGGGCTAGGGCACTGGGGTGGGGAATGTTTGAGCAGGGGCTGATCTTGATGGATTTTATTTTATTTTTTTGAGTTAGAGTCTCACTCTGTTGCCCAGATTGGCGTGCAGTGTTATGCTCATAGCCACTGCAGCCTCAACCCGCTGGGTTTAGGCTATCCTTCCACCTCAGCCTTCCAAGTAGCTGGAACTACAGACGCACGCCACTGTGCCTGGCTAGTTTTTATGGTTCATTGTAGAGACAATGTCTCGCCAAGTTGCCCAGGCTGGCCTTGAACCCCTGGGCTCAAGCAATCCTCTCACTTCGGCCTTCTGAAGTGCTGGGTTACAGGCTGAGCCACCGTGCCCAGCCTTGGTGGATTTTTAATGTGCTAGACCACCTGGAGATAGAGGCAGGAAGCCAGGGTGGAGGGGGTGGAGGGATAGCGGAGAGTGTAGCAGCCAAAGGTGAGAACAAGAGGAGAGGAAAGATCCCCCCACAACTCAAAAGGCACGACTGGGAGAAGTGGGTGATAGAGTGGGCATTGTGTGTGAGAGACAGGGGCGAGGATAACCTCCAGGTACCAGCCTCTGGTGACGGGCACAGGAGGACCCGGGGTGGGGGCAGGTCAGGAGCCCAGTCCCGGTCAAGGCCAGCTTGAGGTGTGACTGGGATGTCCACGTGGAAGTGTCCTGCGCCAGGAGAACAGACTCCCCACGGACTCCCAGGAGGAGCTGGACATTGAGATCTGGGGGCCTGAGCAGAGCAGGGGAAACATGGGCTTGGGAATGGGGGCAGCGGCTGGAAGCAGAGCCGGGAGCCAGAACACGGGGAGGCTGGAAAAGAGGAGAAGCTGGCGGAGACCAGCTGGAGGTGGGAGGACAGCGCGAGAGGCCTTGCTGGCGAGAGCGAGGTCCACACAGTCAAAGGCACCCGCGAGATTTGGAAAAGGAGATGGCACAGCCCAGAGGGCAAGGACGTGGGCCTGGGTCCTTGAGCTTGAGTCCCAACTCATCTACTCGCCTGCTCTGTGATCGTGGGCAAGCTACTTAACTCTCTGTTTCTTGTTTCCTCCTCCACGATGGGTCACTGTCAGGACTGCGTGAGGCAACACGTGCAGAGCACACTCAGCACGGGGCTGGCCCTCTGTAAAGTGGCAACTTTTATTATTGCTAACGTGGAAGTGGCCCGCAGGCATGCCCAGGGTTGACCTGTCACCCCGAGTCCAAGCCCACCCATCTAGACTCTGCTCTAAGGACGCTGGAGTAGGGACCCTGCAAACCACCTTGTCCACACTCCCTGTGACTGACTGGAGGCAGTAGGGAGGCCAGAAGGTGGCAGGAGGCGGGAAGAGACTGCCTGCCTGTTTTCCACTGAGGCCAGCGTCATCCCAGCGGCAGCTGGACCTATGCTGAGAAGCTCCCCTGAGTCCCCAGTCTCTGCTGCCTGCATCTCTTCTCTGGGCTCCTCAGCCCTCGGGAACGGCTGCTTCGGACAATCACCGCTTCCAGCCCCTCCCAGCCAGTTCCCAGGGGCAGTGTCCAGGGATTCTGTTTCCCAGCTGGTCCCTGGGAGGTGTGAGGAGGAGAAGACCCTGCAGGGATGGGAAGGAGCGGGTGAGGACACCAATGGTGACAGATCTTCTGAGAAGACTGGAGGAAAAGAGAAACTTGGATGAGGCGGGTGGAGTGGGATGGGGGGGGTGTTTTGGC
>NW_007252748.1:102952-114481 GCF_000164805.1 Carlito syrichta
GTGAGACTCTGACTCAAAAAAAAAGAAAGAAAGCAAAGTAGAAGGGGCAGCAGAGGGGAGTTGGCAGGGGTGGAGGTGCAAATGTGCAGGGAGCAGAGGGAGAGGAGGGGTGGGGCGCCCTGGAGGGTCTGGCCTGGCCTCAGAGTGGAGGGCAGCGGCCAGTCTGGGCAGAGGAGCAGAGGCAGAGAGGCAGCCGCAGATGCTGACAGCCAGGGCCAAGGTTGGAGGCGCACAGTTGGAAGGCCGGATCCCTTATGGAGACCTACAAGGACCACTTGGCGGGCCCCTACCCTGACAGGCATAGGCAAGTCCTCACGCCAAGTCCAGCCGTGCCCAGGAGGTGACAGCTCATCGTGGGCCCTGTTGCAGCTCTCTGGCCGCCTCTGGGGTGGCAGGGGCAAGACTCCAGCTGCAAGAGTACGATTCTGGCGGTCGCCTGGCCCCGACGGATGGCTGCACGGTCTTGGAGAGTCAGCTTCACCTCTGGATTACTTTATTTGCTGCTGCTGTGACCGATTGTCACAAATGTCGTGACTTGAAACACCTGGGTTTATTCTTGGATGTCCTGGGTCAGCAGGGCTGGTTCCTTCTAGAGGCTGTGCCCCTTGGCTGAGGCATCACTTCCTCATTTCCTTCATGTCGTCCCTTCTCTTCTCTGTCACATCTCCCCCTGCCTCCATTTTGGTTCATTTATTTATTTTTTTGAGCCAGGATCTCACTCTGTCACCCAGGCTAGAGTGCAGTGGCACGATCGCAGCTCACTGTAGCCTCGACCTCCTAGGCTCAAGTGATCCTTCTGTCTCAGCCTCCCAAGTAACTGAGAATGAAGGGTGCAGGAAGCGACCAGAGGGGCGGCTCCCAAAATGGCGCCAACACACAGGACAACAAAGGCCCTAGGTCCCAGCTTCTGTGAGCACAATTCCCTGCGTGAGTGAATTTCAAACCTCCCCGCGCACCAATTTCAAACCTGCAAGCCTCCAATCGGTAGCCAGCTTTGTTATGCGTCCAATAGGACCATATTACAGCATTGGTCCCACCGTACTCCCATGCAGCTCCTCCAATAGGAGCATAGCATGGCCCCTTCCTCCCCCTGTCAGGCCGATAAATATAGCTCTCTCACCGCAACTCTCTCTCTCTCTTTCTGTCTCTCTCTGTCGTTCTCTCCCTCTCTGCAGCTCTCTCCCCGCCTCTCTCCCACTTCCTCTCTCTCTCTCACTCTCTCTCGGTCTCTCTTTCTCTCTCTCTCTGTCGCTCTCTCCCTCTCTGCAGCTCTCTCCCTGCCTCTCTCCCACTTCCTCTCTCTCTCTCCACAGACCCTTTCCCTTTTTCCTTGTAACTGCCACTTTAATAAATCTCTTGGTCCTGGCCGGGTGTGGAGTCATCACTGGCGCCAAACTTCTTTCAGAGACTACAGGTGTGTGCCACCATAGCTGGCTAATTTTTTGTAGAGAGGAGATCTCACTATGTCACCCAGACTGATCTTGGACTAGGCTCAAAGGATCCTCCTGCCTCAGCCACCCAAAGTGCTGGGATGACAGGTGTGAGCCACTATGCCTGGCCTCCTTCTGTCTCCCTTTGTAAGGACACTTGTGATTCCATTTAGGGTCCACCCCCATAACCCAGAATGATCTCCCAATGTCAAGATCCGTAACTGCATCCTTCTTCAAATTCCCTCAGCTGCAGGCTCCTTGGTGCATCAAGACTGTGACCCATCACAGCACTCTGGAACTCAGGGAAAGAACCTTTCTGGCCAGTCCATGCCGCCCAGCCTGAGGACCTCACTAGGGTGGTGTGTGAGGACCACGGGAAGGTGGGGGCACCTTTTGGCATGTCTCCACAGTAAGCCTTGGACCGAGTCCTTCAGGGAGCCTGGGACTGAGGCAAATTTGTCTTAACTCCAAGGCAGACTGATCTCCAGCCAGTTTGAGCCTGGGGTCCTGAAAATACCAATGAGACTCTCTGGGCTGCAGCACGGGATTTGTGCTGGGGAAATAGGGAGACAGGGCTGGAGGTGAAATTCATTTTGAAGGACCTTAAATTTCTTTTTTTTTTTGGAGTCTCACTCTCTCGCCCAGGCTGGAGGGCAGTGGCACGCTCCCATCCACTGCAGCCTCGACCTGCTGGGCTCAGGCAATTCTTCCACCTTAGCATTCCAAGTAGCTGGAACTACATGTCGCTACACTGAGCTAATTTTTTTGATTTATTGTATTTATTGTAGAGATGAGGTCTCACCAAAGTTGCCCAGCTGGTCTCGAGCCCATGGGCTCAGGCGATCCTCTCACCTCGGCCTCCCAAAGTGCAGGGATTATAGGCACCGCGCCTGGCCATGGGGCAGTTTTTATTCTTCTTTTACAAGCGGTCTCTGGGGCTGGCAGGATATTACCCAGGAAGGGCGCCAGCCAGCCAGTTCCTCTCCACGCATGGCTTCTCTGAATTTTGCAAAGTGACCCATTGCTGATAACAGCAGGCCTGCTATGTGAAGAGCCTGCCCCTGCCACCCACACCTCACACAGGTATCATCAGCACCTTACAAGGTCTGACAATTAAGTTCATGAATTTGCCTCTGTGTGCTTTAGTTGGCAACACTGTACAAACAACTCAGTAAGGTTTCATAACATTGGTATATGAAGGTCTCACAGCTGTGTTCATGTTGACATGTGTTGGTGTCTTGCTGAGTAGCAGTTCATTCTTGCTGTGTGTTTTTGTGTGCTGTCACAAGAATACCAGGACTTGAATTAGAGCAACAAACAAACATTAAATTTCTTGTTAAACTTGACAAGAGTGGAAGTGAAATCAGAGACATGTTAGTCTAAGTTTATGGGGATAATGCCATGAAGAAAACAGCAGTGTACAAATGGATTAAATGTTTTTCTGAGGAGAGAAAAACATCACTGATGAAGAGAGGGCAAGACGGTTCAGTAACAAGCAGAACTGACAAAAACATTGCAAAAATTGAAGGCTGGGTGTAGTGGCTCAAGCCTGTAATCCCAGCACTTTGGGAGGCCAAGGTGAGAGGATTGCCTGGACTCAGGAGTTCGAGACCAGCCTGGGCCACTTGGTGAGACCTTGTCTCTACAATATACCAAAATATTAGCCAGGCATGGTGGTGTGCACCTGTCGTTCCGGATACTTGGAAGACTCAGGCAGAAAAAACGTGTCACATTGTGCGTCAAAATCATTGGCTGACTGTGAGAAGCATAAAAGACCAAATAAACATCCACAGATAAACAGTTGGGAAAATCTTGGCACGAGAAAGGTGTGTGCAAAATGGTCCTGAAGGAGCCCTTGCATCACGACAATGCACTAGCTCACACAGCACTGTCTGTGAGGGAGTTTTTAACGAGTAAACAAATAACTATTGGAGCACCCTCCTTGCTCACCTGATCTGGCCCCCAGTGACTTTTTTTTTTTTTACCCGAAGACAAAGGAAATATTGAAAGGAAGACGTTTGATGACATTCAGGACATCAAGGGTAATACAACAACAGCCCTGATGGCCATTCCAGAAGAAGAGTTCCAAAACTGCTTTGACGAGTGGACTAGGCACTGGCGTTGGTGCATAGCTTCCCAAGGGGAGCACTTCCAAGGTGACCGTGGTGATAATCAACAGTGAGATATGTAGCACTTTATCTAGGATGGTTTACAAACTTAATTGTTGGATCTCATATGCCAGTGAAAGCTGGGGCTCAGGGAAGCCAGAGTCACCAGGAGAATAAGAATAGTTGTGGGATTCGAACCCAGGACAGTCCAGGGGAGTCTCCTGTCCCTCTGCACCACAGGAATCCACTGGCTGCTCATCAGCCAGTGTGCCTAGGTGTATGCTGCCACTCACAATGGCCTGTCACTGATAGGTTTGAGACGGCAGAACTGGCTTGAGCTGTGTTTTGGTGGACCCCGAGAGCCCGTCTGTCCATGCTTCCCTCCTGAGAGAGAGGGAAACTGACACCCGAGATCCAGAGGAGCAACTCACCTTGATCCAGGGAGCACTGTTGGGAGCCAGCCACGGAGGCCCACTGAGCGTTAGGGATCAGGAAGGGCCGTTGACCCCGAGACCACTAGGATGCGTTCGGGAGCTATTGACCCCATTTCCTCCCCTTTTCTACTCAGCACTAACCAGATTAAGCTCCTGTGAGCTCAAAACATAAAAACTCTGAGACTGGGACGAACACAAGCTAACTTTAGAAGCTCATTGCTCCCATTCTTCCACCAACTGCAGTTTTGGCTTTCATACAACTTATAATTCAAACTCATGTCACATCTAAGAGCCTTAGTATTGGTCACAGGCTTCTGGGTCATGATCTTAGGATTTATTGAAGGTGTAAATTGTAGAATATAGTTTTAGAAGACAGCCATTTTGTTGAAAGAATGCAGCTGGGTTACTTGCAGGTAGCCCACTGTGAACTTTGGACTGAGCCACATTCCAAACATTCTGGGATGGGCCACTTTCGTTTGTAAAGTAAATACTTAAGCTTCTATAGAATTGTTTAACTTGGCATAAATCAATCAGTTTAGGATGAAAAAAGGTTTATAGATTATGTCAGTCACGGATTAGGTTATCCTTTGTTATGGGATTTTAAGATTATCATATGAAAAGGGTTTAAAGGCAATCATTGGTTAAGTTTTCATGGATTAGGGTTTCTGGTGGGTGGGGGATGCCCCTCCCACATCTGACTTTGTGTATAAAAGACCCGTTGTAATTCCCAATAACACACATCGCTTCTGCACTAGACTGGAGTCCAGTGTCTGTCTGTCTCTCTCTCTCTCTCTCTCTCTCTCTCTCTCTCTCTCTCTCTCTCTCTCCCTCTCCCCCCCCACCTTTGGGGTACCCTGAACCCAGCTGGAGCTGGACTCTGGCAGAGCACCTTGAAATGCTTTCCACATCTGATTTCATTTGAGCCTCCTGACAACTATGAACTATTTGACTCTAGGGAAACTGAGGCTTAGAAGGGTCAAGCACCTTGCTCTTGCCCAAGGCCATGGGAGAGCAAGGTCTACATCCATGGTCTGACACCTAGTCCTGCCTCCTCCCACCACACCTGGTAACCTGCACCCGCTGGGCACCTGCTCAAGCAAGATGAGCTGCCGGATCCAGCAGGAGTCAGGCTCTGGTCGGGCTGTGGCCATGCTGCCACCTGGCAGGCCTGGGGCCTGATCCACTAAGACAGCATTGCCCGACTGTCCAGACAGACCTACTAGCAGCACCCAGGGCTCCAAAGGCCGCTAAGGGAGGCCGGGCTGCCTTCCTTCCTTCTGTGGCAGCCCCTTGGGCGCCTGGGTTCCCAGCTTGGCCATTAGAGTCAGGTTTCAGCTCCAAGTGAAAATGCGTCTGAGTATAAACCTTTGAAGATCAGGGTTCTTAATGAAAACCCTGAGTGAAGCCAATTAGACTGGCACGAATGGTAATCACAATAATGAGGGTAATTGAGCAGGATTTATTATAGCTGACGATGGGCTTCTTCTTTTTTTCCTTAAGTAGAGAAAGAAAATAACTGACTGATATTAAAACATGATTGAAGTTTTCCTTCAAACCCCTGGGAAACGGCTCCGTTTCTGGTACTTCATCTCAAACGTGAGGCTGGTAGAAAACAAGAAGACAAAGCCACCTTGGGTGACTTGATTTTCTCCGGTGGGATTGCCTCTCTTCAGAAGCCAAGTCAAATGAACCCGGGAGAGTCGGCGTGGGGGCTGTAAGGGGTGAGGAGAGCGGGGGCTGGAGCGTCGGACTCTATCATTTACCCAGTGTGTAACTTAGGGAAGTTCCTCAGGGTCTCTGAGCCTTGGTTTCTTCATCTGTGGAATGGGGATAATAATATGAACACTGCAAGATTGTTGGGGAAGCTAAATTAAGCTAAATTACATCAAGTTTAATTAAAGAAGGTATATAATGCCTGGCAAGTGGTAGACATGCAATAGTGTTAATAACCTCCTCTAATAGCAGGGAGCTATCTGTGGAGAGAGCCCAGGACTCTAAAAGCCCTGATATACCATTCTTCTTAACAAGATAAAAATTTCCTTCTCTTACATGTCAAGACCTACAGGTAAATAAAGTCCAGGGCTGGTGGGGTGGTTTCACAATCTGTAGGCCGCTTCTCGCTGCTACCCTCAGCAGGAAGCTTGTGCCTCCAAACCCAAGATGGCTGCCAAGCTCCAGCCACCATGTCCAAGTTCCAGCTAGCAGAAAGCAGTAAGGAGCACAGTGGGCCTTTCTCTAAAGGACATTTCCTGGAAGTTGGGCATAACACTTTAGCTTATAGACCTTTGGACAGAATTTGTCACATTGGTCACATCTGGCAATAAGGAATTCTGAGGAATGTTGTCTTTATTCCAGCAGCTGTATGTCCAGATAAATGTGAGGTCCTATTGCTAAGAAGGATGGTGAGGAATTTTGGGGGCACCCAGGCCAGCTCTGGCCATGTGACGTCTTATGGGTAGGTGTATGGGATACTGCACACACAACTCATAAGAGAGGGTCTGCACTGTCTGGGGGCTCAGCCAGAACCCCTCTTCTCTATTCTGGAGAACAGGCCCACTCTGGAAAGGGTCTCTTCCCCATCTGCACAATGCTTCCAGAACTCCTGTGTCTGACTTGCTTAGCAGCTCAGAGGTAAAAGGTACAGAATGCAGGGACCTAGTGGCATTAGATATTTCTTTGACGGTGGGGATTTGCCATGCACCAGACACCATAGATAACTTAACCTCTCTAAAAATTTAGGCTTCCAAAAGTGAATTAATAATTTCGCCTGTGCCGGGCACGGTGACTCACGTCTATAATCCCAGCACTTTGGGAGGCTGTGGTGATTGGATTGCCTGAGCTCACAGGTTCAAAACCAGCCTGGGCAGCTTGGTGAGACTGCATCTCTACAATAAATAAAAAAAATTAGCTGGGCATGGTGGCATGTGCCTGTAGTTCCAGCTACTTGGAAGGCTGAAGCAGAAGGATCACCTGAGCCCAGCAGGTTGAGGTTGCAGTGGCCGTGAGCATGCCATTGCACTCCAGCCTGGGTGACAGAGTGAGACTCCGATTCAAAAAAATTTTTTTTAATAATAATAATAATTTTGCTTTTAGAGAATGGGAACATTCAGAGAATATTATATTCAGTTTTAAAAAACAAACAGAGCTGGGCTCAGTGGCTCAGCCTGTAATCCCGTGCCTTTGGGAGGCTGAAGTGAGTGGATTGCCTGAGCCCACGGGTTTGAGACCCGCCTGGGCAACTTGGCGAGACCTCATCTCTACAGTAAATCAAAAAATTAGCCACGCATGGTAGCTCAGCGCACCTGTAATTCCGGCTACTTGGAAGGCTGAGGCGGAAGGATCGCCGGAGCCCAGCAGGTTGAGGCTGCGGTGGCCGGGAGCGGCCACTGCACTCCAGTCTGGGTGACAGAGTGAGGCTCCAACTCAAAAAAAAACCAAAAAATAAAAACATAAAAAACCAAACAGGCCTGGGCGCAGTGGCTCATGCCTGTAATCCCAGCACTTTGGGAGGCTGAGGAGGGAGGATTGCTTGAGCCTAGGAGTTTGAGACCAGTCTGGGCAGCATAGTGAGACCTTGTCTCTACAAAAAGAAAAAAAATCAGCTGGGCATGGTGGTGCTCACCTGTGGTCCCAGCTACTAGGGAGGCTGAGACTGAGATGGAAGGATCACTTGAATCCAGGAAGTCAAGGCTGCAGAGAGCCATGATCTTGCCACTGCACTCCAGTCTGGGCAACAGAGTGAGACCCTGTCTCAGACAAATAAACAAATTCAGGATGCAAAAGAGTAGGTGGCATGGCCCTAGGTATGGCTTTTTCTTTTTTTTTCCTGAAACAGGTTTTCACTCTGTTGCCCAGGCTGGAGTACAGAGACATGATCATGGTTCACTGCAGCCTCAAACTCCTGGGCTCAAGCAATTCCTCAATAGGTGGGACTAGAGGCGTCAGCCATCATGCCTGGTTAATTTTTAAATTATTTTTGTAGAGACAGGGTCTCACTGTGTTGCCCAGGCTGCTCTCAAATTCCTGGCCTCAAAGTGATGTGTGATTATAAGTGACTTTTGTCTTCTTTAACCTACTTTTTTTTATTTTCCAAGTGTCTCATGAGTATGGATTACTTTCATAATCATAAAAAACTGCAAATTATAAACATACATGAGTGCTCAGATTATAGTATCAAGGCTACGACCAGGTGGGGCAGGAGGGGGAGACCTGAACTTCAGAGAATATTATATTCAGTTTTAAAAAACAAACAGAGCCGGGCTCGGTGGCTCAGCCTGTAATCTCGTGCCTTTGGGAGGCTGAGGTGAGTGGATTGCCTGAGCCCACAGGACCAGCCTGAGCAACATAGCGAGACTTCATCTCTACAATAAATCAAAAACTTAGCCCGATGTGGTGGTACACGCCTGTGCTTCCAGCTACCTGGAAGACTGAGGCAGAAGGATTGCCTGAGTCCATCAGGTCAAGGCTGCGGTGGCCGTGAGCGTGCCACTGCACTCAAGCCTGGGCGATACAGTGAGGCTCCGGCTCAAAAAAAAAAGACGCTCAGAGTGCTCAGCTCTGAGAATAGCATTTAGGGGCTACACAAGAACTTTGAATATTTGAATTAGTTCCTAAGCCTCTGTGACCTTCAGTGCAGTGTAGAGGTCATGCCAGACCCTTGTGGACTTGTGGGTAGTGTGCACTAGGGCATGGTGAACACAGGCTTGGCCATGGGCTCTCCCAGCAGCCTGCCTGGGCTCTCTCCCTGTCTCTCTCCCCTCTGTGGTAGTTGCTTCCTGCTCCCCACCCACGCCTCCATCTCTTTCTGTCTCCACCTCTCTCTTTCCCTGTCTGCTTCTCCCTCTTCCCTCCTCCTTTCTCTGTCTCTCTTTGCCCCCACTGCCCTGTCTCCCTCCTCTTATCCTCTCTCCCACCATTTGTCTCTAATGGACAGATTCTCTCTCCTGTCCTCCTGATGAATTCTTTTCTTCTCTTTCCCTTGAACTTGCTTGAATGTTCTTGCCAGCCGCATTTCTCCTGAAACTCACGGCTGCCTCCCTTACAGATCCAGGCCTTTCTGGATCTCTCTTCCCCTCTCTGGAGGAAGCCCGCGTTCCCCCAGACGCCCTGCACTTCCTAGCTTCACCCTTGTCTGTCCTGTTCAGGACTGACGCTTGGTGCTCCCAGCCCCCTTTCTAGTCCCTTCTGGAAGCCCCGTCCTCTGTTCTCACTGGTCTCTAGGTTAGAGGCTTCCTCCACTTTCCAGAATGGCCCCTGGCCATCACAGGTGGATATTCCAGGAAGCGAACGAAGCCAATTTTGTACTCATAATTCCCTAAATGGGACTCCCAGAATTGAATACGCTTCAGGCCCTGGAAAACCCAGATCTGCACCATTTCCTGTGTGTGCAGCTCTTGACCAGCATTGTCTAAAGATGGTTCCCTTGGACCAGCATGGCGACCAGATGTGAGGGTTTAGGTGAAAAGGGTGGGGCCAACCCCTCCACCAGCTCATAGGTCAGGGTCCCCTCAGAACCACTCCTTTGCCTCCCATGACCCTACCAAAGTCCCCCTCCCTCCTTGCAGCCTCCAAGAAAGCTTTTGTTTGCCTATTTTTTTTTCTAATTTCAAAAAGAATGCTTTTATCACAGAATCCTTTGCAGTAATGCTGTCCCTTCTTGCTAGTTTAAAAAGAAAGGTATTAGGCCGGGTGTGGTGGCTCATGCCTATAATCTCAGCACTTTGGAAGGCAGAGGTGAGAGGATTACCTGAGCCTGTGGGTTCGAGACCAGCCTGGGCAACTTGGTGAGATCTTATCTCTACAATAAATCAAAAATTAGCTGGGCGTGGTGGCATGTGTTTGTAGTTTCAGCTACTTGGAAGGCTGAGGTGGAAGAATCGCCTGAGCCCAGCAAGCGAGGCTGTGGTGGCCATGAGCATGCCATTGCACTCCAGCCTGGGCAACATAGTGAGACTCTAACTCAAAAAAAAAAGGTATTTATTACAGAGTATTGGCTGGACATATTGGCTCATGCCTGTAATCCCAACACTTTAGGAGGCAAAGACGAGAAGTTTGCCTGAGCCCATGGGTTCAAAACCAACCTGGACAATTTGGCAAGACTTTGTCTCTACAATAAATCAAAACATTAGCCAGGCTTGGTGGCATACAACTATAGTTCCAGCCACTTGGAAGGTTGAGGTGAAAGGATTGCCTGAGCCCAGCAGGTCGAGGCTGCGGTGACTGAGCAGCACGCCACTGTGCTCCAGCCTGGGCAACAGAGTGAGACTTGGGCTCAAAAAAAAAAAAAAGTGGTAATGATT
Organism: Carlito syrichta; assembly: GCF_000164805.1. Taxonomy (NCBI): domain Eukaryota; kingdom Metazoa; phylum Chordata; class Mammalia; order Primates; family Tarsiidae; genus Carlito; species Carlito syrichta. The sequence continues at coordinate 113,224 of NW_007252748.1, forward strand.
ACAGGGTATTGGCTGACTTCTCTGACTTCTACATGACCAGAGAACAGGTTCGAGTGCTGTCTGGTCTCACTGTCCCTCCCCATCATCCTCCAGGGCCCAGTCTAAGCAGGTCTGTGGTGCCATTAAAGTCCACTCTGGCAGGTGATGGCATCAGCTGGTCATTGTGGAGCCATCCTTAAACTGGGCCCAGATTTCTCCTCCCTGGTCCCCCTGTGTTATGAGCTCAATTGTTTCCCCTGACCAAAAAAAGAAGTGCTAAGCCCCAGTACCTCAGAATGTAACCCTTATTCGGAATAAGGTCATTATAGACATAGACGTCATTAGTTGGGATTGCTGGAGTAGATCGAGTCCCTGATTCCAATATGGCTAATGTTCTTCTCTGAAGAGGAGAAGGCACACAGACACACAGGGAGAACGCCATGTGACAAAGGAGGCAGAGACTGGAGGGATGGCTGCATCTCTATGCCAAGGACTGCCGACTACCTGGAATCCAGAAGAAGGATTCTCCCCCAGTTTCCTGAGGGAACGTGGCCCTGCCAACACCTTGCTTTCCAACTTCTGGCCTCCAGAACTGTGAGATGATGTACTTCTACCGTCGAAATCATCCAGGCTGTGGCACTGTGGGGCGGCAGCCCTAGGGAGCTGAGGCAACTGCCCGCAGGAGTTCCCTAGCAGGACATAGGGGTCAGCCTGGCGAGGGGTGGCCCTGCCGCGAGGGAGGTGTCGGCCACCTGCTCACTCAGCTGACCGTCAGGGCCTCCTCAAGCCTAGACGCTTGCATATCACTTCTTCTGTTGATGAACCACTGTCAAGCACACCCACCTGTGCTCGAAGGCTCACACTCTGCTCAGTTCAAGATGTGTGGCTCTTGTTCATGGTCACTGGGTGTCTCTCATTGATGATATTCAGGCTCAGAGCTGTTTCTTTCTCTCACTCTCTCTCTCTTTTTAAGTTTTATTTTTGAGTCAGGATCTCACTCTGTTGCCCAGGCTGGAGTGCAGTGGCACAATCATGGCTCACAGAAGCCTTGAACACCTAGACTCAAACCATCCTCTTGCCTCAGACCCCCAAGTAGCTAAAACTACAGGCATGTGCCACCAAGCCCAGCTAATTTTAAAAAGATTTTTTTGCAGAGATGAGGTCTTGCTATGTTGCCTAGGCTGGTTTCCATCTCTGTGACTCAAGTTGTCCTCTTGCCTAAGCCTCCCAGAGCATTTGGATTATAGGCATGAGCCACCGTGCCCAGCAAGTCTTTTTT
>NW_007252748.1:114562-122709 GCF_000164805.1 Carlito syrichta
CAGGTCGAGGCTGCGGTGGCCGGGAGCGGCCACTGCACTCCATTTCTGGGCGACAGAGTGAGACTCCAACTCAAAAAATAAATAAATAAATAAATAAATAAAATAAAATATAGTTTATTCTGCTTGGGCTTGGAGGTTCAGCCTGTAATCCCAGGACTTTGGGAGGCCAAGATCTGATTGCCTGAGCCCCAGGGTTAGAGAACAGCCCGGGCAACTTGGTGAGACCTTTTCTCTACAATAAATGAAAAAAAAATTAGCCAGGTGTGGTAGCGCATGCCTGTAGTGCCGGCTACTTGGAAGGCTGAGTTGGAAGAATCACCGGAGTCTAGGACGTCGACACTGGGGTGACCATGAGTGTGCCACTGCACTCCAGGCTGGACGATGGAGTGAGACTCCAACTCAAAAAAAAAAAAAGTAAAAGAAAATATAGTTTATTCAGAAAGTAAATTAAAAAGAGAGAAAGAGGAGATTCACCTCCCCAAAGTAGGGGAGGGAGACAAAGCCAGGAAACATGGCCTGGCCATAGTTCAAAGAGTGCATGGCCGCACGTTAGCTTAGCAAGGCAATGGCCCCCAGTAAGTCTTTGATGGTGCAAATAAATCTGACTTCACCAGGAATGTGGCACTGCTTCTGACACCTTTTAGAAGTGGAAGGAGTTTCAGAGATAACCCCTATCTCTTCCCAGTATGACCGTCCTCACTCCGCGAGTCTGGATGCCAGCGTGGGGTTTCTGCCGAGGGCTGAGCATATCTATACCAATTGAACATCCAAGAAGCCAACCATAGGATGGGTTACTGGATCCACAAGGCCTCCATGTGATGGAATCAGTCAAAACTTGTGACATTGGTCAGGCACACCTATAATCCCAGCACTTTGGGAGGCCGAGGTGAGAGAATTGCCTGAGCCCACGGGGTCAAGATCAGTCTGGGCAACTTGGCAAGACTTCGTCTCTACAATAAATCAAAAAATTAGCCAGGCATGGTGGCTTGTGCCTGTAGCTCCAGGAAGGATCACCTGAGCCCAACAGGTCGAGGCTGCCGTGACTGTGAGCATGCCACCACACTCCAGCCTGGGCACAGAGTGAGAATCTGACTCAAAACAAAAACAAAAACAAAGCAAAAAAAACTTGTGGTGTCATTTGACTCTCATAAGCCAATGTTCTGACTGGTGAACCTGGTTACTAGTCCCTACTAACTAGCCCTTTGCCCTTAGTGCTCAGAACACGATCCAACAAACCCCTCCAAAGTCTTGTCTTTTCTCTTTCCCCACTTCATAGTGACCCTGTTAACTGAAGTCACTTGGGAGAAGTCACTTGGGAGAGGGTATCAGAGGGTAGAGGGTTTATTTTATTTTATTTTTTGAGTTGGAGTCTCACTCTGTCGCCCAGACTGGAGTGCAGTGGCCGCTCCTGGCCACCGCAGCTTCGACCTGCTGGGCTCCAGCCATCCTTCCGCCTCAGCCTTCCAGTAGGTGGAACTACAGGCGCGAGCTACCACGCCCGGCTAATTTTTTTTTTATTTATTGTAGAGATGAGGTCTCGCCAAGTTGCCCAGGTGGGTCTCGAACCCACAGGCTCAGGCAATCCACTCACCTCAAAGGTGCGGGATTACAGGCTGAGCCACCGAGCCCGCAGGTTCAGGCAATCCACTCACCCCAAAGGCGCGGGATTACAGGCTGAGCCACCGAGCTGGCTTGGTAGAGGGTTTATAGTATTCACTTGCAGTGTCACCACAGGGAACTTCCTCTTTGTAATTCAAGGGCTCCGAAGTCTGGGAGGGGGTGAAGCACTGTGACTCCCCACCACGATGATGGATGATCCCGAGATCCCAGCACCAGCCAGCCCTGCCAGAGGCCCTGCAGACCAGATGACTGACCGTGGCTTAGGTCCTGCTGGCCATCCCAGCATATGCCCATTTTTCCCTTTGAAATCAGAGAGCCCATTGCAATGGTGGCAGATCCTCCGGCTGTTCCAGCTTAGAAAGGAGAGACACAGGCCTTGCTTCAAAGCTGCTGGCATTGCCCCACCTGTGTTGTTTCAATGCAGGGTAGAGGGCTTCTCTGAATCCCCAGGGGCAACAGCTGGGGCAGAGTGAGTGGGCCATGTGGGATAAAATTTCCCTGAGTGTCTAGATTCCTTATTTACGTGGGTAGAAAGAATCCCTGAAAGCTCAGTTTCTTTTAGCAAAGGCCAACAGTATGCCCCAGTGTCAGTCAATGAACCAACAGAACCACATCCAGCTCCCCAAACCAGCCCCTTGACGCCAAAGTTTTGCAAAAATTGCACTATAAAATTGTACCAACTCTGCTATAGTTGTTCTATATTGATAAAAATCAATCCAATCTAAAATTATATTTCTGGCCAGGCTCAGTGGCTCGTGCCTGTAATCCCAGCACTTTGGGAGGCCGAGGTGGGAGGATCATTTGAGGCTAGAAGTTCAAAACCAAACCAGGCAACATAGTGAGACCTTGTCTCTACAAAAACAAATTAAAAAAAAAATTAGCTGGGCATGATGGCACACTCCTCTAGTCACAGCTACTCAGGAGGCTGAGGCAGGAGGTTCACTTGAGCCCAGGAATTCAAGGCTGCAGTGAGCTATGATAGTGCCACTGCACTCCAGCATGGGCAAAAGAGCAAGACTCTGTCTCTAAAAAATAATAAATGAATTTTTAAAAATCATATTTCTTTCTTCCAGGGCACACCCCATCTATTTCCAGGAGCGTGTACTATCTTCTGCATCCTGCTGGGTGAAAGGTCTAAAGGCAATGGATGGGGAGGGCAAAAGGGGACAGCCTAAGGTATGGTATGCACGGGGTCTCCAGCCTCAGAGAAAGGAAGAGAGACTGCTTCCCTTTGCAGAGAAAGCTCTGAAGGCTTTGGGGATCTGGGATACCGAATAAGGCACACATTCTCAGAGCTCCTGATACAACCCCAAGGAACCACAGGCACGTGCCACCACGCCCGGCTAATTTTTTGACTTATTGTAGAGATGAGATCTTGCCAAGTTGCCCGGGCTGTTCTCGAACCTGTGGGCTCAGGCAATCCTTTCACCTCAGCCTCCCAAAGTGCTGGGATTATAGGCGTGAGCCACCGTGCCAGGCCATGTGTTTTGTTTTGTTTTTTAAGTTCCCCGAGAGCATCTAATGTGCAGCCAGGGTGTGGTGTTGCCAGACTCACAGGGAGGACAGAGGGCTAAATTAGGTTTTGCCTAGAATCCCCAAACATTGTTCTTGAAGGATGCCTCTGAGAGGCCCAGGACTATGTCCTCTGAAACCCTGGACTCTCTTGGGGATATCAGAACCATAGAGTGATCGAGACATAGATGCTGTCAGGGCTATTGACAAGATAAAACAACTGAAATATTTACACAAAAACAGCAACCAAAAAATAAATAAATAAAACACTGAAACAAGACGGCTGTGTCTGTTTTTTTTTTTTTGCTTAACTGTCAGTCTGGGGGCTGGGCACAGTGGTTCACGCCTATAATCGGCACTTTGGGAGGTCAAGGTAAGAAGATTGCCTGAGCCCACAGGTTCGAGACCGGCCTGGGCATCTTGGCAAGACCTCGTCTCTACAATAAATCAAAAAATTAGCCAGGCATAGTGGCGCTTGCCTATAGTTCCAGCTACTTGGAGGGCTGAGGCGGAAGGATCGCCTGAGCCCAGGAGGTCGATGCCCAGGAGGTCGAGGCTGCGGTGGCTGTGAGCATGCCCCTGCACTCTAGCCTGGGCGATGGAGTGAGACTCCAACTCAAAAAAAAAAAAAAATGTCAGCCTGGGGAGATTTATTTACTCTCCGTGTCTTTTGTGGCCGCTTTTCAGCAGGAATGTTTTGGATGCAGGTTTTCTGTTGCCCTTGCTGTGCAATTGTGTTCTGGCCTGGTGTCCTTCACATTGGTGTCCTGTTGACAATAATGAATGTCAACCCCAGTGGAAGATCATGGGGTCCTTGCTGCCAGCCCAGGCCCTTGCCAGGGCACTGCGTTAAAGCTATTTGTCACCAGTGACTTCTTCTCCTGGGCCCCCGTAGACACTCAGGCCGCTATCATTTTCATGGAGAAAACACATGGCCTATTGGGGTTTTGCCCAGCATCCTGGAGCTGTTCCCAGCCGGCCAGCCTCTGCTGAGGTCACTGTCCCTGGTTCCCCTCACTCCATCCCTGGCTTCCTCCCCTTCTGGGATGGGCAAGGCCCACACCCCAGCCTCAGTCCCCTGATAGAAGGAAGGGTCTGTACTTTAGTGCCCAGCTAAAACTTGTCCCTGAGGACAACCCCGACTCAAAAAAAAAGCACAACCCTCTGCAAAGCCACTCTCGAGCACAGCCTGGGCCACAGCCACTTTCAAGCTTGGGTACTCAGCTGCCAGACCACCTGGCTCAGACCCCAGGGCCAGTTCCCTCTTGAAATTTTGTCTGGTCTGAGACTGTTCTGATGGTACCTGGGCATCTTATTCTCTCACGTTTCTCTGATCTCAGTACAGCCTGCTAGATGAGGTATTCATTTCTGCTCTTGAAAAACAGAAACAACCCTTCTAGGTGACACCACAGGTGTGAAAGTGTCTCACGAAGGCAGGAAAGGCGATGAGTCGCTGGCCTCTCTAGACTCTGTGCTCCCTTTCCCACAGGCAAAGGCCAAGACGCAGGCCCAAGCCTGCACGAGTTTCTAGTACCACCTCTGACCTCGGTTCAACCTCTAGCTTTTAACTCTGTTGCTGTGTGTCTTTAGAAAGTCACTCACCAAGCCAGGCATGGTGGCTCATGCCTGTAATCCCAGTACCTTGGGAGGCCGAGGTGGGAGAATTGCTTGAGCCCCAGGATTGAGAGTTCGTCTCTACAAAAAAATTTTTAAATGAGCGGGGTGTGATGGTGCATGCCTGTAGTCCCAGCTACTTGGGAGGCTGAGGCAGGAGAATCGCTTGAGCCCAGGAGGTCAAAGATGCAGCGAGCCCGATTCACGCCACTGCACTCCAGCCTGGGCAACAGAGTGAGACCCCGACTCAAAAAAAGAAAAAGAAAAAAGCCACTCGATATCTTTGTGCCTCAATAGTGATCTCTACCTTAAAGGGCTGTTGCAGAGTAATTGAGATAACATACATAACACATTGTAAAAAATAAACACACCCAAGCAGGAACATCAAAAGGAATGTCAGCTCCTTTAAGTTGCCCCGGGGAGTTACATGCCGCCCAGGGTTGCCACTCCTCTTGCTGTCTTGCTAGATCTGAAGTCCATCGAGCAAGTCTCCTGAACGAATGCAGCCCGCAGGAATTTCTGCCCTTCATAAAATATGCCTTTACCAGGAGCAGTGGCTCACACCTATAATCCCAGCACTTTGGGAGGCCGAGGCGAGAGGATTGCCTGAGCCTGCGGGTTCGAGACCAGCCTGGGCAACTTGGCGAGACCTCATCTCTACAATAAATCAAAAAATTAGCCAGGCATGGTGGTGTGTGCCTGTAGTTCCAGCTACTTGGAAGTCTGAGGCGAAAAGACCGCCTGAGCCCAGCAGGTCGAGGCTGGGGTGGCCAGGAACGTGTCACTGCCCTCCAGCCTGGGCGACAGAAGTGAGACTCCAACTCAAAAAGATGCCTTTAAAGTTTGGGAATATCCAAACCAAGCCTGGTGAGGCACAAAGGCAATCCCTCTGGGGAATGCTACACATGGCCTCGCTGGGGGTGGAGGGCTTCCCTCAGGGGCCATAACTGCCTCTGAAGGGAGGCAAAGAGGCCAATGCATCTAGAAACACTGGCCTGTGTGCACAGGGTCAGTGTCCTGTGTGCAGGAGGAAAGTCCTCTCCCCACACGACACAGCGAGAGCCTCTTCATGACTGGCCTGGACCTGTCTCTAGCCTCTGTCTCAGTGCCACTGGATGCTTGCTAAGTGAGCGAGCAGGGAATGACCACGGAGACCGCATGAGAAAATTGAAGCCCTGTATTTGAAAAAGAGATTCAGCCAGGTGCAGTGGCTCACACCTGTAATCCAGCACTTTGGGAGGCCGAGGTAGGAGGATCCCTTGAGCCCAAGAATTTGAGACCAGCCTGGGCAGCATAGTTAAACCTTGTCTCTACCAAAAAAATAAAAAGTGAGCCAGGTGTGGTGGCGCATGCCTGTGGTCCCACCTACTCGGGAAGCTGAGGCAGAAGGATCACCTGAACCCAGGAGGCTAGGGCTGCTGTGAGTTGTGATTGTGCCACTGCACTCCAGCTTGGGTGACACAGTGAGACCCTGACTCAAAAAAATTAAATTAAATTAAAAATAAAATAATTTTTTTTCAGTTGGAAGTCTCACTGCATCACCCAGGCTGGAGTGCAGTGGCACACTCACGGCCACTCCAGCATCAACCTGCTGGGCTCTGGCGAATCTTCCACCTCAGCCTTCCAAGCAGCTGGAACTACAGGGGAGGGCTACTGTGCCTGGCTAATTTTTAATTTATTGTAGAGACGAGGTCTCGCCAAGTTGCCCAGGGTTGGTCTCAAACCCACGGGCTCGGGCAATCCACTCACCTCAGCCTCCCAAAGTGCAGGGATTACAGGCTGAGCCAACGAGCCCAGCCAAAAATACAATAAAATTTTTAAGGCACAAAGTGTTGAAGCTGTTTTCTCCACCCTACAGTGAGATCTGTGGTGTCACCATAAGCTGTCCCTGTGGGCAGCACTGAAGAGGATCTGCAGTGTGCCTGTGTGTCTCGTCTCTGAGCAGGGTGGGTGTGCCTCACCCATCTCTCTCGTCCGAGCCAAGCTGGGGACAAGGAATGGAACTGGAGCAGTCACGTGGCTGGAGTGAAGGGTCAGTGGTAGGCTGGACAGAGCCCTCAACCACAGTCAATATCGCACTCCAGGAAGGACAGCTGATCGGGTCTGGGCTTGCATTCATGCATCCATCAGCCTGTGCATAGAGCTAGGGATGCAGAATACACATGAAAAAGGACACTTTGGTTTGGCCTTTGTTCCTTATGATGGTTTTGGCTTCTTTCTTTTCAGAAAAGCCACATATTTGCTTTCAGGTCTTTTGTCATTGTTGCTTAAATAAAAAATTAGGGCCAGGCACAGTGGCTTACACCAATAATTCTCTACCACTTCCTTCTCTTTCCTCTGCCACAAACACTTTCTTTCTTTTCTTTTTTTTGTCAGTCTCACTCTGTCGCCAGGGCTGGAATGCCCTGGCATGCTCACAGCCACTGCAGTCTCAACCTGCTGGGCTCAGGCGATCCTTCCACGTCAGCCTTTCAAGTAGCCAGAACTGCAGACATGCTCCATCACATCCAGCTAATTTTTTTATTTATTGTAGAGATGAGGTCCAAGTTGCCTAGGCTGGTCTCAAACTCCTGGGCTCAGGCAATCCTCTCACCTTGGCCTCCCAACGTGCTGGGATTATAGGCGTGAACCACCCTGCCTGGTCTGCCACGAACACTTTCTAACACTTTCCATATGAAAGAAGAAGCCTGTACTTGGAAGGCAGAGGCAGAAGGATCGCTGGAGCTCAGCAGGTCCACGCTGGAGTGGCCATGAGTGTGCCACAGCACATCAGCCTGGGCGACAGAGTGAGACTCCGACTCAAAGAAAGAAAGAAAGAAGCCTGTTGAGAGGATAGCAGGAAGAATGGTTTTGAAAAGTGCTTGTGATGCATTTACAGAAAACATCGTGCTTTAGAAAACTTCAAGAATGTTCGAAAGAGAGGCAGTGTCCCCATACCCCGTTTGTCTGTTGTGTGGGGATATGTTGTCATCGTCGTGCACGTAATTAAAACATAAGATAATGAAAAGACACAGATCGTGCTCCAAGCTGGAGCATGAGTTGGAGTCTCTCTCTGTCGCCCAGGCTAGAGTGCAGTGGCACACTCACAGCCACTGCAGCCTCAACCTGCTGGACTCAAGCGATCCTTCCACCTCAGCCTTCCAAATAGCTGGAATTACAGGTGCATGCCACTATGCCTGACTAATTTTTTGACTTATTGTAGAGATGAAGTCCCACCAAATCGCCCAGGCTGGTCTTGAACCCGTAGGCTCAGGCAGTCCTCTAACCTCGGCCGTGCAAAGTGCTGGGATTATAGGCGTAAGCTACCACGCCTGACCAAAATAATAAGAATATTTAAAATGCAATTGAGCTGGGCTCGGTGGCTCAGCCTGTAATCCCACGCCTTTGGGAGGCTGAGGTGA
>NW_007252748.1:122729-137301 GCF_000164805.1 Carlito syrichta
CCCAGCATGTCGTGACTGGGGTAGCCATAAACATGCCACTCCACTCCAGTCTGGGCAACAGAGTGAGACTCCAACTCAAAAAAAAAATAATTAATTAATTAATTAAAAAAATTTTTTTAAAAATGCAATTGAAATCTCCGTCTTGGCTTTAGAAAATATCAAGTTTAGTCTGGGTGCAGTGACTCATGCCTATAACCCCAGCACTTTAATTAATTAATTAATTTTGAGTTGGAGTCTCACTCTGTTGCCCAGACTGGAGTGCAGTGGCATGTTTATGGCTACCCCAGTCACGACATGCTGGGCTCAGGCGATCCTTCTGCCTCAGCCTTCCAAGTAGCCGGAACTACAGACATGCACCACCACACCTGGATAATTTTTTGATTTATTATAGAGATGATGTCTGGCCAAGTTGTCCAGCTGGTCTCAAACCCATGGGCTCAGGTAATCCTCTCACCTAGGCCTCTCAAAGTGCTGGGATTATAGGCATGAGCCACTAAAGTCACTTTGAAGTTCACTAAATGAACCTGACCTCCATCCTTTGAGCAGGACACCGACAAGCCAGAGGGTAACCAGGAAGAAATGACCAGGAACCTGTATTGATTTAATATTCTGCTGCTTCCTTCTAGAAATTCTTAATCATTCTTGGTCAAGGGCCCTACATTTTTATTTTGCAGTGGGCTCCACAAATTACATAGCTGGTCCTGACTGAGGAGCTGAGGGGCCTCATTAAATCTGGAAGCTTCAGCAGAGCCAAGTGTGTGAACTTGGAGAGCAAAGAAGACCCACGGAGAGGGATGTTGAATGATCCCAGAATATGCCACCCTTTGGCCTATGGATTCTTCTAAACTAAAGACAATGGAGAAACAGCAGTTGCAGGCAAAGCTCTATAGGGAAGAAGAAGAGTGATGCCTTTCCTTAGCCATTGTGAGGGCCACGGCTGCTGACACAAAAGACAAGTTGCCGGGCATGGTGGCTCATGCCTGTAATTCTAGCACTTTGAGAGGCCAGGTTAGGAGGATTATTTGAGCCCAGGAGTTTGAGACCAGCCTGAGCAACAAAGAGAAACCTCATCTCTACAAAACAATTTAAAAATTAGCCACATGCAATGGCAGGTACCTAGAGTCTCACTTACTTGGGAGGCTGAGGTGGAAGAATCACCTGAGCCCAGGAGGTTGAGGCTGTGGTGAGCTGTGATCGTGCCACTGCACTCCAACCTGGGTGACAGAATGAGATCCCAACTCAAAAAAAAAAAAGACAAATTAACAAGAGAAAAGCATAACAGATTTATTAAATCAAAATTTCAGGCTGGGCGCATAGGCTCACACCTATAATCCCAGTACTTTGGGAGGTAGAGGCAAGAGGATTGCCTGAGCCCAGAGATTCAAGACCAGCCTGAGCAACTTGGCGAAACCTCGTCTCTACAATAAATAAATTAAAAAAAGAAAAATTAGCTGGGCATGGTGGCATGTGCCTATGATTCCAGTTACTTGGAAGGCTGCGGCAGAAGGGTCACCTGAGCCCAGCAGGTCGAGGTTGCAGTGGCCGTGAGCATGTCTCTGCACTCCACCCTGGGCGACAGAGTGAGTCTCTGACTCAAAAAAAAAAAGATCGTAGTTTCATGTGACATGGGAGCCTTCAGAAAGAGCTTCCGAAAGACCTAAAGGGAAACTCCGTTTTTATGCTTAGATTCAGTGAAGAGGGCACAGCTGTGTTTGGATAAAAGGATACAACCTAATGGGAACAGACTGAGGAGGAAACCCAGCAAGGCCTGTCTGCTCAGATTCTTCTTGGCCTCGCAGCATTTCCTCTTCCCAGGTAGAGGACAGGATTCTTCTGGAATGAGGGGGTCTTAGGAACCACCATCAGACAAGGTAGGTCAGAGGATTTCTTTATGGCGGCTCCTACACAGAAAGACAAGAGAAAGTCAGAGTAAAATTTCTAGGATTTATGGCTGGCTTTGGGGGAGAGGGGGTCCTAGTTTCCATGACCCACCTTAGAGAAGAGAGGTTCTGGTTTCTGTGGCCTGCCTTGGGGAAGAAAGTGGAGCAGGAGAAAGAAAGATTCTGCTTTTTTTTTTTTTTTTGAGTTGGAGTCTCACTCTGTTGCCCAGGTTGGAGTTCAGTGGCACACTCACGACAACCCAGTGTCTACCTGCTGGACTCCTGTGATTCTTCTGCCTCAGCCTTCCAAGTGACCAGAACGACAGGTGCACGCTACCACGCGCAGCTTATTTTTTTATTTATTGTAGAGATGAGGTCTCACTAAGTTGCCCAGGCTGGTCTCGAACCCCCAGACCCAGGTAATCCTCTCACCTTGGCCTCCCAAAGTGCTGGGATTATAGGCTGAGCTACTGTGCCCGGCCAAAGATTCTGCTTCTGAGCTGTCCTTCAGTTGAAGCCTGCAGCAATTAAAGAGCCATACTTTGGGGTACTGTTCTCTGAGCCCAATCAACTCTAAAAATGATACACACATTTTTCTTTTGTCAAGCAAAGGTGTCTTGGCCAGGCAGCTGTTCACTATGGTCTTGCTATGTTGCCCAGAACTTTGGGAGGCCGAGGTGGAAGGAGATTGCTTGAACCTAGGGGTTTGAGACCAGCCTGGGCAACATAGCAAGACCTCCTTTCTACAAAAGATCAAAAAATTAGACAGGTGTGGTGATGCATGCCTACAGTTCCAGCTACTCAGGAGGCTGAGGTCACTGCAGCCCAAGTAGTCAAAGCTGCAGTGAGCCTTGATCACACCACTGCACTCCAGCCTGAGTGGCAGAGTAAGACTCCCAACTCAAAAACAAAAACAAAAATAAGTGTCACTCTCTTCCATACCTAGAAGAAGAGGACTCTTGACAACTCTTATTAATGGACAAAGCCCTGACTTAAATCTACGTAACAAACACAACTAAACAACCCTTATTTACCAAACTTTTCCTGGTCTCCCTCCTATAAGTTGTCTCCCCAAAGCCCAAGCCCCCTTTCCTCTGTTTTAGCCTAAAACGGTATATAAAGCCACGTCTGACTGCACTTTTGAGTCACTCATTCCTGGGTGCTCTTATGTGTAAGAACGAAGTGCATGCATGAATACACGTCTGTCTTTCACTGGTCAGTCTGTCTTTGGTCAGTCTAATTTGCAAGGCCCTGGATGAAGATTTTTTTTTTTTGAGTTGGAGTCTCACTCTGTTGCCCAGACTGGAGTGCAGCAGCCGCTCCTGGCCACCACAGCCTCGACCTGCTGGGCTCCGGCGATCCTTCTGCCTCAGCCTTCCAAGTAGTTAGGCCTACAGGTGCGCTACCACACCCAGCTAATATTTTATTTATTTTAGAGATGCGGTCTCGCCAAGTTGCCTGGGTGGGTCTCGAACCCGCGGGCTCAGGCAATCCACTCGCCTCAGCCTCCCAAAGTACTGAGATTATAGGCTGAGCCACCCGAGCCGGGCCCTGGACAAAGAATTTAAGATAAGTGTAGGAAGATAACTTTTTTCCTCTCTGAAAGGGCGTAACATGAATTTAATATACCCAGTGAGCAGTCATTTTAACATTGCCTAAATCTCATGTTTTTCTAGCAGTTCACGTAACTTACCTTCTAATCACTAACCAAGGACAGAACTGGTTTCTCAGAGGTAGCTATTGGTAATTGTTTTACAACCGCCTCTCCAGCTTGTTTTATTCTAATTAGCTTTTCTATTTCAAGTTTTTGCCTCCACCCCTAAGACCCAGGTTAGCCTAATCAGCCCTTCATGACCTTCACGACACAGATGGACCCCACCACCACGGCAGCAATCATGAGACAAGCCTACCCGTCTGAATGCTGTCCATCACCTGACGTCAGTACCTGCACTTACCTGCCCTTAGTGATGACATGGAGCAGAACACCACCCAATCATCTTAATGATCTTCCCCCATCAAAGGGAAGGGGTCAAAGGACTCAACCACGAGCAGCCAGTGACCATTGCCTTACTAGACTCTGGTGTGGCCATGTGCTCTTTGAGCTATAGCCATCACCATGTTTCCTAAGCTTTGGCCTCCTCCCCTCCCTTCTGGAGGTGAATCTCCTCCTCTCTCTCTCTCATGTACTTTCCTTCCTTCCATCCTTCCTTTCTGCCTGCCTTCCTTCCTTTCTTTCTTTTTGAGTTGAAGTTTCACTCTGTCACCCAGGCTGGAGTTCAGTGGCATGCTCACGACCACCACAACCTCAACCTGCTGGGCTTAAGCAATCCTTCCACCTCAAGTACCTTCCAAGTACCTGGAACCACTGGTGTGTGCCACCACACCCAGCTAATTTTTTTCTGATTTATTGTAGAGATAAGGTCTCACCAAATTGCCCAGGCTGGTCTCGTACCCCTAAGCTCAGGCAATCCTCTCCCCTTGGCCTCCCAAAGTGCTGGAATTACAGACTTAAGCCACTGGGCCTGGCCCGTTATTTTTATTTATTTATTTTTGCCAGCTGTTTCAGATATTTGACCACAACTTCGTAGGAGACTGTTAGGTCACACTCACAGCGGGGGGCCTCCAGAAAGTTAGGTAGGCCTGTGATCTGATACCGCATGAAAGATGCAAAGGAGAAGAAGAAGGAGGAGGAGGAGGAGAAGTAGAAACAGAAGAAGGACCCAGCTTGTATAACGCAACCCCAGGGGAGAAAACCAAGGCCAGTGGCTTGGAGCTACGGAGAATGAGTGATATAAACATCAGAGTAGCTCAAAGACAGAAGGGGCTTCACGCCCCACCACTGGGGTGGGGGTGAGGGGGCGGTGAGAGGCTGGAGACACCTGGCAGACACCTGTGGGGAAGTCACACATAAAGCCTGGGTTCTGGGTCTTGATTCCTGGAGCATCCTCCCTGGACCTTAAACCTCAGCCAAAGGACGTGAGTCATATTCAGGCCACCACCTGAATACCCAGAGGGGTGATGATACCCCAGGTCTCCTGAACCACACTGGGTCACCTACTCCTTGTCTTGCTTCATAAACAAAGACCTGGCCACCTTGACGTTTTGTTTTGATGTCTGTCATCCTCCACAGGCATTCTTCCCCGTGTGGGAAACTGGTGAGCGCCCAGAGCAAGTGCTTGCTGAGCTGAGCTGCACCGTAGCCGTCAGGCTTCAGAGTGTGCCCACCAGCCCTGCAGTCAGCTGTTGGGGCTGTCAATCTATATTTGGCATTGCTACGTCCTGGAATTTAGATAGACAGGCACCTCCCATCTGACGATTCTTCGGCTATTGAAACAGGGCCAGTGTTCTCATCTCCCAGACCAAACCCCACAATGGGTTCTTTAACAAACAGATGCTAGCTGGCTACTTCTGACTGCTGTTTGCCTAGCTTGGTTATGACTGGCAGGCCAGTAATTTTTTAAAAAGGGAAGGGGGATGGTTTTTGCTGTCACCTTTGCAGATAGAAAAAAATTGTTTGAGAGTTCCTTGGCCCTGGAATCTAATACTCTTTTAGCTTTTAGCTTTGATCTTGTATCTGGAAAACCTTTCTTTCTTGACGTGGTGAAGTTTATTCTAGCTCAAGCAGTGTATTTGAAGAAGAGAGGCCACAAGAGAAAGTCAGAGCTTGGCTCAGTGTGGCTTTCAGGATGGAATATAGCATTATTTATTCCTCAGGATGGGAGTTACGGCTGCCGGCCTGGTGTGCCCAGGACTGTCTTGGTTTTAGCGCTGAAAGTCCCACATCATGAGACCTTTAGTAACCCTAGGTCTACAGCCTGGAGAGTAGGCTCGGGGTGCTCAGAGGAGGTGGGGGGGGGCAGGGGCACAGTGTTCTCTTCCAATCCTTTTTTTCCACCAGCAGCACTTGAGAAACAAAACGATCTTTTACTGAGGAATGCAAACACCACTAAACGATCAGGCCCAGAAAGGCATTTAAAATGCAGTAGCAGTCACATCTCACTCCCCCTTGAGCTAAGTCGTTACGGCTTGAAGACACTTTCTGTGCAGGCTCTTGACTAACTGACGCCAAGTGGCCACAAAATGCCATACACCCCGTAGCTCAGCCATGTACGGCCAATCATCAGTCCATGGAACTCTGTAAACCGACAAAAACACCCTTTGCAATCGCCTCCTCTCCTAATTTGTCCTTTTCTTTAAAAACTTGAGCCCCTTGGGGGTGTGTGGCGGGTGGCTCAAGCCTGTCATCCCAGTACTATGGGAGACCGAGGCAAGAGGATTTCCTGAGTCCGGGGGTTCAAGACCAGCCTGGGCAACATGGTGAGATCTCATCTCTCTCATAAATCAACAATAACAACAAAAAAGTAGCTGGGTGTGGTAGCACGCACCTGTAGTTCCAGCTGCTTGGAAGGCTGAGGTGGAAGGATCACCTGAGCCCAGCAGATCGACGCTGGCGTGGCTGTGAGCATGCCACTGTACTCCAACCTGGGTGGCAGAGTGAGACTCCTACTCAAAAAAAAAAAACAAAAAAAACTTGAGCCTCTCTTTTGTTCTCTAGAGTACTCCCCAAGGCAACTTGAAAGTATGTCCTGGGCTGTAGTCTGTAAATTTTGCGCTTGAGTCAACTCTTTTTATTTTTATTTTTTTTGAGGTCAGATTGTGGAGGACCCTCCCCTTATTCTTGGCCTGGCTGACTCCAGGTATCCTCCCTTCCTGAGACCTTATCCACCCCACATCACCCAACAGTAACATTGACCCCTCTAACTGGCTTCATGCCTCCTGTCTGCTCCTTACTCTCTCATCCTCCAACCTGCCAGAGAGACTCTTCTAAAATTCAGATATTGCCTTATACCTCCTCTCTTCAGCCCTCCTTAGGCCTCTCTTACCCTCTGGGTAACGTTGAAACTCTCACCCACAAAGATCTGTGACATGACCACTCACTGACCTCTTTTTCTCCCCACCAACCTCAGGAAATTTCCCTGTGGCTTTCATGGCTCTCCCTGTAGCTTCCTGAATCTTATTGTCGTAACATAGATCAAAACTTTACTTTGACCTTCAGAACTTAGCAATAAGTATCTCCTCCTCCTGGAAGTTTATCTTTGACCCTTTTCCATGACTCCAGACCAATTTATCCTGCACTGACCTCAGCACCCATGACTTCCCCCATGATACTTACACGTGATAATGGAATTGTTGGTCTGTCCTTCTGGACTGATGACTAAACTGTGGGTTTCTCAAAGGCAAGGACTGTACCCTTCAACCTAGTAGTGTCAGCATTCACCACAACTTCTAGACACCAGTAAGCTCCAAACACACCAATACAAGTTTGTGAAATGATGGATGAGTTAGTCCCTCCACCTCATGAATCTTCCATGACTTGGTTTCCTAAGAAAGCAAGGTTTACAAATATTTATCACTCAGATTGGTACTGGCTCCCTGCTTGACTCTGTGTCAGAAGATTGCTTCATGCAAATATAGGTCACTTCTTGCCTCCATTTGTCCCTTTTTAGCATTGTTGATGAAAAAGCCAAACATAAAATATTCAAAGAGGTTTATTCCGAGATAAATGTGAGTGACCTAGGCCCATGGCACAGTCTCAGGAGGTCCTGACATGTGCCCCACATGGTTGAATTATAGTTTGGCTTTACACATTTTTAGGGAGTTATAGGCAAAACAAAAATCAGTACATGTAAGGTTTACATTGGTTGGACCTGGAAAGGCAGGACATCTCCAAGAGGTGGCTTACAGGTTATGGGTGGATACAGAGATTTTCTGATTGACAATGGGTAGAAAGCAATAAGCTATGTCTAAACAATAAAAGCTTGAGTTAAGATAAGGAGGGTTTGGCCAGGCATAGTGGTTCATGCCTATAATCCCAGCACTTTGAGAGGCCAAAGTGAGAGGATTGCCTGAGCCCGTGAGTTCAAGACTAGCCTGGGCAACTTGATGAGACCTCATTCCACAATAAATCAAAAGTTAGCCGGGCATGGTGGTGCAGGCCTGTGGTTCCAGCTACTTGAAAGGCTGAGGCAGAAGGATTGCCTGAGCCCAGCAGGTGGAGGCTGCAGTGGCCGTGAGCATACCACTGCACTCCAGCCTGGGTGACAGAGTGAGATTCTATCTCAAAAAAAAAAAAAAAAAAAAAAAAAAGATAAGGGGGGTTGTGGAAGCCAACATTCTTGTTATATTAGATGAAGCTTCTAAGTAGCAGGCTCCAGAGAGAAGAGGCGGTAAATGTCTCAAAAGGTGTTCACTACCTATACAAATTTCCTCTAGAGGTGACTTTGCAGGGTCACTTCAAAAGATGTCCAGGTTACATTTTTTTTTTTTTTTACTATAAAGATGTGGGGTACAATTCAGGCTTAGGTATACAAACATTGATTATGCAGGTACCCTTGCTGATGAGGTATGCCCCTCCCTCCCCTAGCAGCTTCCCTCAACTGCCAATCCCAACCCCTCCCCTGACAGTTTCCCATTACTGCCAAATGCTTTCTTATATTATTATAATTATTCAAGGTCTGCTTATGAGTGAGAACACATGGTACTCTGTTCTTTGTTTCTGTGATAGATCACCGAGTATAATCAACTCCAAATCCATCTAAGTTGCTGTGAAGTCCATATATTTGTCCTTTATGGCTACATTATATTCCATTGTGGATATGTACCACATTTCTTTAGGATACATATTTTGAGGTAAAATATTCTTATCATGTGACACTATGCAGAGTCAGGTTGCACCTTGGTATCTTAGTGCCACAGAGCCTGTTTTGTCAGCATTATGATGTCTGTTTTAATGTTCTTGCTGGTCAGCTCAAGGAAGGGGGAATAGTGAGGAATGAATGCCCAAACACCTTTCCCGTTATGATCTGGGATTTCATTTATTAGGTTTCCCTTGGCTCAGAGGGGGTCCATTCTATCTATTGGGGGCTTAACATTTTATTTTTGGTTTATAGCAATCATAACATTTGCATATCACTTGAACCCAGTTAAGAGGATTTATTACGGTGGTACGAGGCTGGGTGTGGTAGCTCACGCCTATAATCCCAGCACTTTGGGAGGCTGAGACAGGAGGATTGCCTGAGTCCAGGGGTTTGAGACCAGCCAAGGCAACTTGGTGAGACCTCATCCCTACAATAAATCAAAAAATTAGCCCGGCATGGTAGCATGCCCTTGTAGCTCCAGCTACTTGGAAGGCTCAGATGGAAGGATCTCCTGAGCCCAGCAGGTCAAGATTGCGGTGGCCATAGCATATCACTGCACTCCAGCCTGGGTGACAAAGTGAGACTCCAACTCAAAAAAAAAAAAAAACAGAGAAAGAGAGAGAAAACAATCCTAATATACAAGCCCTAGTGAACCGTAGGTATGGTTTTTAAAAAGTCTGATCCTTGTTCCTAGTTTTTGACACAGAACTCCTAAAGCCTTTGGAATTCCTTGAGTGCTATGAGTGTGTTTTTTATGCTAGAAATGACTAGAAAAGTCAAGCACCTGGATAATTTCCAGGTGGGTGCTGGTCACCGGAAAGGCCAAGCCATGATTGGAGGGTTGGACCTTCCGGCCCTACTCCCTGACCCTCAGGGAGGAGAGCGGGCTGGAGATTGGAGTTCGGTCACCAATGGCTAATGATTTATTCAGTCGTGGCTGCGTAGGGAGATTCTCCCCATGAAAACCCCCAAGTGATAGGATTTGGGAACATTCCCAGCTGGTGAACACATTCACATGCCGGGAGGGTGGCACACCCCAGCTCCGTGGGGGACAGAGGCTCATTGCCTTGGACTCTTCCACACCCTGCCAGTGTTCCTCTTCGTCTGGCTGTGCATATATACACCCTTTCCAATCATCCAGAGCTGCAAACTGAACACTTTCCTGAGTTCTGTGAGTTGTCCTAGTGCATTATTGATCCTGAGGGGGGGCATGGGAACCCCTGAGCTTGCAGTCTGCAGGGCAGAGGTGTGGGTGACCTGGGGACCTCATTTGTGACTGGCATCTGAAGTGGGGCAGTCTTGTGCAACTGAGCCCTTTCACTATGGAGTGTGATGCTAACTCCAGGCGACCCTGTCAAGACTGAAATGAGTTGTTGGACACCAGGTTTGTGCTGGAGAATTGGAGAACAATACAATTGTAACAGAGTTGATACATACCACGTAGAAACAATGGAGAACTAATGGATCGTGACAAGAAGTCAGGCTTTTGTCTTTTTAAACCATCAAGTCTACTTGAAATGTGGATGTATATCTATTGTTACCCCTAACAAGAAGCCTCTCTCTAAGCATGATGACTTAGGGTTTTGCAAAGCCACTTAGCAACACACTTCAAAACTGAGCATTCCGATCCCAAGACAGGTCTCAACACTGTGAAAGATGTTTAAAGTGTTGCTTAATCCAGTCCTTTACAAACTCTTCAAAATCTAACAAAAAATGTTTAGAAACTTCTTTGGAGGGTTTTTTGGTTTTTGTTTTTTGTTTTTTTGAGTTGGAGCCTCACTCTGTCACCCAGGCTGGAGTGCACTGGCACGCTCACGGCCACTGCAGCCTTGGCCTGCTGGACTCAGGCGATCCTTCCACCTCAGTCTTCCAAGTAGCTGAATCCCCAGGCACACACCACCACACCCGGCTAATTTTTTGATTTATTGTAGAGATCAGGTCTCACCAAGTTGCCTGGGCTGGTCTCGAACCCATGGCCTCAGGTAATCCTCTCACCTTGGCCTCCCAAAGTGCTGGGATTATAGGCTTGTGCCACCATGCTCGGTCTGTTTTATTGTTTTTGTTTTTTTTTTAATAGAAAAAGTCTAAGAGACAATCCAAGTGGCAAATCCTGAAATGGATAAAATAAGGGAACACAAGAAGTAACAAGCCAAAATACATTTCTCTGTCATCAAATACTATTGGGAAATGCTTAGGAAGCATTAGTGAAAACCTGAACCATCACTAGAGCAAATTATTCAGTGGGAAGTTTGCTACGTAATTGGATAAAACAGCAGATATTGTTACTGTATCTGGAAAAGGTTATGTTTCAGTGGTGAAATGCACAAAGAACTCCTTTTTCATGAGCCACGGAAGGTATGAGCCAGCAGAGAAGGTATTTACTCAACTGTAAATGACCTCTTTAATCAAAACAATGTGTTACTGAACATCTCTGTAAGCCAGCGGAGCTACATTTTACTCAGGATTTAAAAAGAAGTCCAGGCGCCTTGACTCAGCCTGTAATCCCAGCACTTTGGGAGGCTGAGGTGAAAGGATTGCCCGAGTCTGGGGATTCGAGACAAGCCCGGGCAGCTTGGCGAGACCTCTTCTCTACAATAAATCACACAAACTAGCCCGGGTGATGGTGTGTGTCTGTAGTTACAGCTACTTGAAAGGCTGAGGTAGAAGGATTGCCTAAGCCCAGCAGGTCGAGGCGACAAGAGTGAGGCTCCACCTCCAAAAAAATAAAAGGAAAAAAAAGGCCATTGCCTCACTAGACTCTGGTGTGGCCACGTGCTCTTGGGCTCTGGGCCCCTCCCCTGCTGTGGGGAGGTGAATCTCTTCATTTTCTCTCTCTCTCCCTCTCCAATTTACTTTCTAAATAAACTACATTTTCTAATCTTAAAAAGAGGAAAGAAAAAGAAAAAAAAAGAAACCCAGAATGAGGTTACAAAGAGAGTGAAACACGAATTCATTCCCTTCATCCAGAGGCAGGGAGGGATGAGACCAGAGGAACCAGGCCTCAAGATGTGGTCAGTCTTTTTTTGTTGTTTTTGACTTGGAGTCTCACTCTGTCGCCCAGACTGGAGTGCAGTGGCCACTCCCGGCCACCGCAGCCTCGACCTGCTGGGCTCCGGCGATCCTTCCGCCTCAGCCTTCCAAGTAGCTGGAATTACAGGCATGCGCTACCACGCCCGGCTGATTTTTTGATTTATTGTAGAGATGCGGTCTTGCTGCCCAGGCGGGTCTCGAACCCGTGGGCTCAGGCAATCGGTCAGTCTTTTAAAAGCAAGACCTTGGCCAAGTGTGGTGGCTCAGCCTGTAATCCCAGGACTTTGGAAGGCCAAAGTAGGAGGATCACTTGAGTCCAGGAGTTTGAGGTTGGAACAAATTATTCAGTGTTGCTAAGCAACATAGCAAGACTTTATCTCTGCTAAAAAAAACAACAACAAAGCCTTTAAACAGAGTAGAATCTTTCCAATACTTTGCAATGAGACGAGTGAAGAACAACTTTTGTTCCACAAAGATTCTCTGGTGATCTTGTGACAGAATATTTACAAGTCTCACTGAACTTAAAAACAAACAAGCGTTCTAAATTCGGTGGCCTTTTCTCTCATGCAAGTGGCTATGAGTGGCCCCTTCCCAGCAGATACTTAGAACATGGACACAGGCACACACAATCTGTCAAAAAAGTATCATTCTGATAATCCAGAGAAAGCAATTGCTTTATCTTGTGGAACTGAGAATTTTGAAAAATCTGTTTGAGAATGTTACCATTGTTGTGTGTGTGGTTTTTTTGTTTTGTTTTGTCTTTTTTAGGGAAAGAGCAACTAGCAATCAATGTGCTGAATAAACACTCACATCTGCGCACTTAGAAAATGTGGGAACAACCACAAACTCGAGAACATTTAACATGTTTAAAAACCATCCCAATAAGGGAAATAGTGGATTTTGAACCCGTTTATTAAAAACATAAAAACCCTCTGGTTCGTTTGCAAAACAACAGACAACAGTTCTGATGAAAGTTATCTTTAGGAAAAACTCCCCAACCAGATTTTTTTTCCCCTGTTCTCACACCACAACAAAAAGCAACACAACTCGGATGGAATTGGAGAATATCATCCCAAGTGAACTAACACGTGAACAGAAAACCAAACACTGCAAGTTCTCATGCATAAGTGGGAGCTAACTTAAGGACCCACAAAGTTACAGAGAAGAGTGTAATGGACACAGGAGACTCAGAAGGGAAGGGCGTGAGGGGATGAAAAATCTCTCTCATCAAGTACAATATGCACAGGTGGGGTGGTGGGTACACTTAAAGCCCAGGATTTTTCGCCACTATACAACGCAACCATGTAACCAAAAACTACTTATGCCCCCAAAGCTACTGAAATAAAGTAAAAAAAAACAAATCAACACAGAAGACTTCTGTGATCAAATGTGGAGCTTCTCGTCAACAAGACGCGGACACTAGCTGGGTTCCCTCCAGTTCAATTCTGACACTATCTACCTAGAGACACTGTCATCCCACAGACTGAGGGCTCAGTCCCCAAGACAGCCCTGCTGCCCCCTAGTCACAAGTCCTCCTGCACTTCTGGCCAACTGGCTTCAGATTGGGGTTTCCACGATTCCCTTTGGGTCTGACTAATTTGTGGAAGCAGTTCACGGGACTTAGGTATACAGATTTGCTGGCTTATCATAAGGGACGTTGCAAAAGACAAGGACGAGGGACATGAAGAGTGGAATGTGGAGGGAAGGGCACAGAGCTTCCATCACCTCCAGGACCCACGCTCCACATGTTCAGCTACCCGGAATCTCCCCAGCCTGGTCCTCTCGGTTTTTTTTTTTTTGGTCCTCTCAGTTTTTTGTTTTTTTTTTTTTGAGTAGGAGTCTTACTCTGTCACCCAGGCTGGAATGCAGTGGCATGCTCTCAGCCATCACAGCCTTGACCTGCTGGGCTCAGGCGATCCCTCCATCTCAGCCTTTCAAGTAGCTAGAACTACAGGTGCACCCTACCACACATGGCTAATTTTTTAAATCTATTGCAGAGCTGAGATCTCCCCCAAGTTGCCCAGGCTGATCTCGAGCCCCTGGGCTCAGGCAATTCTCTCACCTCCATCTCCCAATGTGCTGGGATTACAGGGGTGAGCCACAGAACCCTGCCTTCTCTTGGGTTTTTACAGAGGCTTCATGACATCAGCATTCCTTCCCCCAGTGTACAGGGCGAGTCTTAAGACCCACAATCCGAAGGTGGGAGGATTAGGATCCTGCCTTGGGCAGCACCTGCCATATCCCACACTTGAACAAAAGACTAACAAGGGCTGTGGGGGTTATGAGCCAGGAACCCTAGACGAAAACCCATATATAAATGCATACAGAAGGTGCCAAAAAATTGTTTACACATTTTAAGAAAGGAAAAAAACTATTAAAACTTGATACTCAGTAAGATGAATATAAGTCGTATTTGACTCCTACAATTACAAGAGGGGCTCAAAGTGGTTACTATCAGCATCCAGACACTTCTGATGACAGTGAACATCTTTTTTTTTTTTTTTTTTTTTTTGGTGTAGGAGTCTCACTCCGTTGCCCAGGCTGAAATGCAGTGGCACGCTCATGGCCACCCCAGGATCGACCTACTGGGCTCAGGCAATTCTTCCCCCTCAGCCTTCCAAGTAGCTGGAACTACAGGCGCGTACTACCACACCTGACTAATTTTTAAAATTTTTTTTTATTGTAGAGACGAGGTCTCACCAAGTTGGCGGGGCTGGTCTCAAACCCGCGGTCTCAGGCAATCCGCTCAGGCAATCCACTTGCCTTGGCCTCCCAAAGTGCTGGGATTATAGGCTGAGCCACCAAGCCCGGCCTGGTGAACATCTCAGTATCACTTAAAATGTGTATACATTTTTTGGCACCCCCAGTATATATCCTAGCACCACAGTCAGGTTTTAAAAACAAACAAATGGCCGGGCTCGGTGGCTCAGCCTGTAATCCCGCGCCTTTGGGAGGCTGAGGTGA
>NW_007252748.1:137470-159157 GCF_000164805.1 Carlito syrichta
GGAGCGGCCACTGCACTCCGGTCTGGGCGACAGAGTGAGACTCCAACTCAAAAAATAAATAAATAAATAAAAACAAACAAATGAAAATCTTTGCATATTAGTGGATTTAAAAGAGAAATGTGATTTCATCTAGGTAGACAAGGTCTTTCTCTTTTTGTATCTTGGGTTGTGTATTTTTCAGTTATGATGCCCATCAAGACTTTAGAACAAGATCTTCAGCTCATTAAACCAATGATTAAACCAAGATTTTTAAAAAGGAACAAAGTACACTCAGTTGCAATGCTTTCATCCATAAAATGTTATTGCAGGGCTCGTTGAAAGGCTTTTTTCCTGTGCCATTAATGGAAACAAAAATTAAAATTTTGTTGTAATTTTGAAATATTGTTAACTTAACTTTATAGTATTTCCAATTCTTTCTTTCTTTTTTTTTTTTTTTTTTGAGTCAGAGTCTCACTCTGTCACCCAGGCTGGAGAGCAGTGGCATGCTTATGACCACCGCAGCCTCAACCGGCTAAGCTCAAGTGATCCTTCCACCTCAGCCTTCTAAGTAGCTGGAACCACAGGTGTGCACCACCACACCTGGCTAACTTTTTTGATTTATTGTAGAGATGAGGTCTCACCAAGTTGCTCAGGCTGGTCTCAAACCCCTGAGCTCAGGCAATCCTCTCAACTCTGCCTCCCAAAGTGCTGGTATTACAGGGCTGAGCCACAACACTGAAAAAATATTTCAAAGAAAGAGTTGGAATATGAAAAGGGCAGCGGCTGGGAGCAGTGACTCAAGCCTATAATACCAGCACTTTGGGAGGCCAAGGTGAGAGGATTGTCTGAGCCCACGGGTTCAAGACCAGCCTGGGCAACTTGGTGAGATCTCATCTCCACAATAAATCCAAAAAAAAAAAAAATTAGCTGGGCGTGATGGCGTGCACCTGTGGTTCCAGCTACTTGGAAGGCTGGGGCGGAAGGACTGCCTGAGCCCAGCAAGTAGAGGCTGTGGTGACCAGGAGCGTACCACTGCACTTCAGCCTAGGCGACAAGAGTGAGACTCCAACTCAAAAAAAAAAAGGAAGAAGAAGAAGAAGAAAGGGGCAGAGCCCTGGGCGGGCGCAGTGGCTCATGCCTGTAATCCTAGCACTTTGGGAGGTGGAGGTGAGAGAATTGCCTGAGCCCAGAGGTTCGAGACCAGCCTGGACAATTTGGCAAGACCTCATCTCTACAACTCTACAATAAATCAAAAAATTAGCCAGGCGTGGTGATACATGCCTGTAGTTCCAGATACTTGGAAGGCTGAGATGAAAGGATCACCTGAGCCCCACAGGTCAAGGCTTTGGTGGCTGTGAGCATGCCATTTTACTCCAACATGGGCTACAAAGTGAGACTTTACTCAAAAAAACAAAAACAAAAACCGGGTGAGGTGGCTCACACCTGCAATCCCAGCACTTTGGGAGGCAGAGGCAAGAGGATTGCCTGAGCCCCGGAATTGGAGACCAGCCTGAGCAACTTGACAAGACCTTGTCTCTACAATAAATAAAAAAATTAGCCTGGTGTGGGGGCGCGGGCCTGTAGTTCCAGCTACTTGGAAGGCTGAGGTGGAAGGATCGCCAGAGCCCAGCAGGCTGAGGCTGTGGTGGCTATGAGTGTGCCACGGCACTCCAGCCTGAGCAACAGAGTGAGACTGACTCAATAAATAAATAAATAAAAGTTTGGAGGGTATAGATGTTTTCTGAATTTTTTTTTTTTTAATCTGTCTCGCTCTGTCACTGAGAAGTGTGACTTCCTGGGCTCAGGAAATTCTTCTGCCTCAGTCTCCCAAGTAACTGGGACAATGGCCTTGCACCACCACACTCAGATATGTTTTTACTTTTTTTTTTTTTTTTGAGTTGGAGTCTCACTCTGTCGCCCAGACTGGAGTGCAGTGGCCGCTCCCGGCCACCACAGCCTCGACCTGCTGGGCTCCGGCGATCCTTCCACCTCAGCCTTCCAAGTAGCTGGAACTACAGGTGCGCGCTACCACACCTGGCTAATTTTTTTTTTTATTTATTGTAGAGGTGAGGTCTCACCAAGTTGCCTGGGCGGGTCTTGAACCCGCAGGCTCAGGCAATCCACTCACCTCAGCCTCCCAAAGCACTGGGACTACAGGCTGAGCCACCAAGCCCAGCCTACTTTTTTTTTTTTTTTTTAAGAGACGAGGTCTTGCCCAGGCTTGTCTCAAACTCCTGGACTCAATGATCCTCCCATCTTGGTCTCCCAAAGTGCTGGAATTACAGGCATGAGTCACCACGCCAGGTCTGAGGTGTCAAATATACATATGATAAGGAGTTTGGACTTCACCCTATAGGCTAATTGTCCTGCTTCGGTTTTCTGTTGCTGCATAACAAGCTACCTTAAGATTTAGTGGCTTAAAACAGCCACCATATTATCCGCTCATAGTTCTGTGGTCAGGAATTGGGGCAGGGCTCAGCTGGGAGGCTGTTTGGCTCCCTGTGCTGTTGGCTTGGATCTCTCATGCGTGAGCTTGCTATCAGATGATCGCAGGGTTGGAGTATCCGAGATGCTTTCACTTACGTGTGTAGTGTTTGCAGGGATGGATGAGGGACGAGGGCCTCTCTTTGCCCTCTCTGCGTCCCAAACTTGGTAGGTAGATCCCAGGAATGAGTGACCACAGTGGAAACAGCGCATCTCTTAGGGTGGAATCTTGGAAATGACACAGTATTCATTCCACCGCATTCTGTTGGTCAAAACAGGCCCAGCTCAAAAGGAAGGAGAAAGGCCTGCACCTCAGGAGGAGAGTGGCAGTTACTCTGCAAAGGAGTGGGTGATGTAGAGATTATTGTCAGGGCCAGCAAAAAGTCTTGAAGCAACATTTTATATGTATGTTGCTTGATTTGCAAGCTATACACATGTATTATTGTGCAGATACATTATGCATTTATAAAACTTACACAAAAATAGAAATGGCGGCCGGGCACGGTGGCTCACGCCTATAATCCCAGCACTTTGGGAGGCCAAGGTGAGAGGATTGCCTGAGCCCATGGGTTCCAGATCAGCCTGGGCAACTTGGTGAGACCTCATCTCTACAATAAATAAAAAAATTAGCCGGGCATGGTGGCACATGCCTGTAATTCTAGCTACTTGGAAAGCTGAAGCGAAAGGATTGCCTGAGCCCAGCAGGTGGAGGCTGTGGTGGCCGTGAGCGTGTGACTGCACTCCTGCCTGGGCAACAAAGTAAGATTTCCCCTCAAAAAAAAAAAAAAAATTCTACCTTTGTTCTCAGTGAACTCAAGGCCTGTTCACGCCTTAGAGCTTGGCTCAATGCCACTTCCTTCAGGAAATATTACTAGATGATGCCTTTATCCCAAGAGGGACTCTGTCTCCTGGGGCCCCCCAGTAGTTACCATCTGTTCTGACAAGTCTTCTATGTACCTGCTGCCCAGTCACATGGCAGGCTCCCTCATACCTCACCGAGCTCAATACCAGACAGTGCACAGAGAAGTATCCCTGGTAAGTAATTGAAAAAAACGTATGAATGAGATAATTTGTCCTAAGTACCGCTCCTGAACATTGCATTCAATTCAGTAGGCACACCTCTTGACTGTCAGTCCATTCACCTCTCAGGACTGCATCGGCTTGGAGTGGGCACAGCTCAGACCTGATGACCCATAGGCACAAATTCTAATTCCAGCTGGGTCATTCAGGGGCTGTGGGACCTTAGTCGGCCTCCATTTATTCAGGTATGAAGGGGTAGACACTATGGACTTTCTAGGGTTGGCTGAGTACCTGCTAGATAATACGGGTAGCATGTCACAAAATATTTAGTTCTTTTTTTTTTTTTTTTTTTGAGTTGGAGTCTCACTCTGTTGCCCAAGCTGGAGTGCAGTGGCACGTTCACAGCCACTGCAGCCACGATCTGCTGGGTTTAGGTGATCCTTCTGCCTCAGTCTTCCGAGTAGCTGGAACTACAGGCATGCGCCACCACGCCCAGCTGATTTTTTAATTTAATGCAGAGATGAGGTCTCGCCAAGTTGCCAGGCTGGTCTTGAACCCATGAACTCAGGCAATCTTCTCACCTTACCCTCCCAAAGTGCTGGGATTATAGGCATGAGCCACTGCTCCCAGCCTTTTTTTTTTCTTTTTGAGTTGGAGTCTAGCTCTGTCACCCAGGCTGGAGTGCAGTGGCATGCTCACGGCCAGCCCGGCATCAACCTGCTGGGCTCAGGTGATCGTTCCACCAGAACTACAGGTGCCCTCTACCATGCCTGACTAATTTTTTAAAAAATTTTATTTATTGTAGAGATGAGGTCTCACCAAGCTGTCCCGAACCCCCCTGGATTCAGGCAATTCTCTCACCTCAGCCTCCCAAAGTGCTGGAATTATAGACTTGAGCCCCCACGCCTGGCCAGTATTTAGTTCTTTTTGAGTCAGAGTCTCACTCCGTCACCCAGACTGGAGTGCAGTGGCCGCTCCCGGCCACCGCAGCCTCGACCTGCTGGGCTCCGGCGATCCTTTCGCCTCAGCCTTCCAAGTAGCTGGAACTACAGGCACATGCCACCACGCCCAGCTGATTTTTTTATTTAATGTAGAGATGAGGTATCACCAAGTTGCCGGGCTGGTCTTGAACCCATGAACTCAGGCAATCTTCTCACCTCACCCTCCCAAAGTGCTGGGATTATAGGCATGAGCCACTGCTCCCAGCCTTTTTTTTTTTCTTTTTGAGTTGGAGTCTAGCTCTGTCACCCAGGCTGGAGTGCAGTGGCATGCTCACGGCCACCCCGGAATCAACCTGCTGGGCTCAGGTGATCCTTCCACCAGAACAATAGGTGCCCTCTACCATGCCTGACTAATTTTTTAAAAAATTTTATTTATTGTAGAGATGAGGTCTCACCAAGTTGTCCCGAACCCTTGGGTACAGGCAATTCTCTCACCTTGGCCTCCCAAAGTGCTGGAATTATAGACTTGAGCCCCCACGCCTGGCCAGTATTTAGTTCTTTTTGAGTCAGAGTCTCACTCCGTCACCCAGACTGGAGTGCAGTGGCCGCTCCCGGCCACCGCAGCCTCGACCTGCTGGGCTCCGGCGATCCTTTCGCCTCAGCCTTCCAAGTAGCTGGAACTACAGGCACGCGCTACCACACCCGGCTAATTTTTTGATTTATTGTAGAGATGAGGTCTCCCCAAGTTCCCCAGGTGGGTCTCGAACCCGCGGGCTCAGGCAATCCACTCACCTCAGCCTCCCAAGGCACGGGATTACAGGCTGAGCCACTGAGCCCGGCTCAGTATTTAGTTCTTAAAGGTGCATAGCACACCTTGGGGTAGTGTGATGGTTAATCTTATGTGTCAACTTGGATGGGCTAAGGAGTGCCCAGATTGCTGGTGCAGCATTATTCCTGGATGTGACGTGAGGTGTTCCTGGAAGAGACTGGCATTTGAATGAGTAGAAAGAATTCCCTTACCAAGATGGACTGGTATCATCTAATTCACTTTTGTTGAAAACAACAAAAAGGCAGAGGAAAGGTACATCCTCTCTTTTCTCCTGAGCTGGAACATCCATTTTCTCCTGTCCCGAGACATCAGGGATCCTTTGAACTCAGTCTGGGACTTACACCACTGACTTTCCTGGACCTCCAGCTAGCAGACAGCAGATTGCAGGACCTCCCAGCCTACGTAATCACAAACTCATCCCTCAGCATAAATCGCTGTTCATGTATCTCTATCTATCCTGCTGGTACTGTGTCTCTGGAGGACCCTGACTAATAGTCAGATACCCAGATGCAGTCCCATGCAGGTGGGCATGCTTCACCTACCCTCCCTAACCTGGAGTTCTCTCCATGAAGTTGACCCCAAAGCTCTATGGTCGTTCACCTTTCCTTATGGGAGTCCAGTTTAGCAGTGACAGGAACGAACTGAGCGTGGAAAGAAATACAGACACCCTCTGAGTCATTTCTTTATTTCTTTTTTTTTTTTTTTGAGTTGGAGTCTCACTCTGTCACCCAGACTGGAGACTGGAGTGCAGTGGCCGCTCCCGGCCACCGCAGCCTCGACCTGCTAGGCTCCGGCGATCCTTCCGCCTCAGCCTTCCAAGTAGCTGGAACTACAGGCTTGTGCCATCATGTCCAGCTAAGCTTTTTGATTTATTGTAGAGATGAGGTCTCGCTGCCCAGGCGGGTCTCAAACCCTCAGGCTCAGGCAATCCACTCACCTCAGCCTCCCAAAGGCGCGGGATTACAGGTTGAGCCACCGAGCCCGGCTCCCTCTGAATCCTTTCATTGTTAGACATCCCCGTGGCTTTGTTCACGTGCTGTAATTAACCTTTATGACCATCTGGCTTCACCCCAAATGCAAAACCAAACCTCTCCCAATCTCCCATCCCCACACCACCCAAGCTGGGTCTTTATTTCACAGGAAACAAAACTGAGGGTGAGGTTTGGCTCCTGGTCACTTGACAACAAAGGGATCGTGTTGGGACCTGGGACTGCTTTGTGCTCAAAGGAAAGAGATGTCCAATGTCCTTTCCAGGCAAAACCTGTGGCTGCCTGTGTTGATTGTGACATATTCCTCCAAAGTCAAGTCTTTGTAGCAACCAGAATTCCTAAAGTTTTTTTTTTTTTTTACCTGTGGTTCCTAGTCTGCTGGCCCGCTTGGAGAAGTCCCATTCTCAGAGAAGGCTATAAATAGACATCCCTGGGGTTTTATCTTTACCTGTTAATGAGCTTTTTTGTTATATTTTTGAGTTGGAATCTTACCCTGTCACCCAGGCTAGAGTGCAGTGGCACCATCATGGCCACTGCAATTCTCTCACCTTGGCCTCCCAAAGTGCTGGAATTATAGGCGTGAGCCACCATGTCAGGTAATGAGTTCTTTCTTAAGACTCTATTTAAAATATATATATATTTTTTTTTTGAGTTGGAGTCTCATTCTGTCGCCCAGACTAGAGTGCAGTGGCCGCTCCCGGTCACCGCAGCCTCGACCTGCTGGGCTCCGGCGATCCTTCCGCCTCAGCCTTCCAAGTAGCTGGAACTACAGGCATGCGCTACCATGCCTGGCTAATTTTTTGATTTATTGTAGAGATGAGGTCTTGATAAGTTGCACAGGCGGGTCTTGAACCCGCGGACTCAGGCAATCCACTCACCTCAGCCTCCCAAGCAAGGGATTACAGGCTGAGCCACCAAGCCCAGTTTAAAATATTTTTCTTTTAAGTGACAAGGGTAGGCATATAGGCTTTGAAAACCATGTGAGGGCCGGGCGCAGTGGCGCACGCCTATAATCCCAGCACTTTGGAAGGCCAAGGTGAGAGGATTGCCTGAGCCTACGGATTTGAGACCAGTCTGGGCAATTTGGTGAGACCTCATCCCTACATTAAATCCCCCCAAAATTAGTCAGGCATGGTGGCGCATGCCTGTAGTTCCAGTTACTTGGAAGGCTGAGGTGGAAGGATCACCTGAGTCCAGCAGGTCAAGGCTGTGGTGGCCAGGAGCGTGCCACTGCACTCCAGTCTGGGCGACAGAGTGAGACTCCAACTCAAAAGAAAGAAAAAAGAAAGAAAATCATGTGAGTATACAGGCGTATATACTACCTAGAAAAATAGAAAAGTTCCCATCTCCCCTTCCTCCCCTCAGCAGCCCCTGGAGAGGAAGCCTAGACCAGGGAGAAATTGTTGCTGTCAGTAGAAAGAATCTTTACCCTTTCACTTCTAGATTCTCTCCCCAAAGCAAGCCGACCTATGGCTCCCAAAACCACCATCCTATTTTATTCCTGTCCCTGTGGCTTTCCTCAACAAGGGTGATTTCTTGCCCCTGGTTTCCCTTGCTCCAATCACCCTCAGTGCCAGTGGGATCTATGTCGGAAGGCCTGCTTGGTCCACCTTGGGCTGCTAGCATCTGATGGCTGACCCTGGCCCTTCCTTCCTGGAAGCCCTTCCTCTCTGGGACTCTGACCCGCCACGTGGCTATGCTCAGATGCTCGGTCAACATGCAACATGTGCGTCAAGCAGCAGCCACTGGGGGAACTTCCCATCTGGAAAGATTAGACCTAAGAAGTGATGTCATCCAGACCTGCGGTCAGCAGAAACTGGGTCAAAAGTTGAGCTTGGCATTCCTCAAAAAGAGCCTGTCTGGAACCTAAAAAAGGTCGTTTTTAGAACGAAGAAGGGGAAGTGTTGCTGAAGATGGCAGGAAGTCATTGCATAGGTTTTGTCAATTCCTGGGAAACAGAATTTTAAAAGGTTGGATCAAATCAAATAAAAATGCCTACGATTGTCTAGATGCTGAAAAGACTATAAAGGAATGTAAAACACCAACTCTACCATCAAGACAACACATAAAGTCATGGATACTATTGTCATTTTG
This sequence comes from Carlito syrichta, assembly GCF_000164805.1. Classification (NCBI taxonomy): domain Eukaryota; kingdom Metazoa; phylum Chordata; class Mammalia; order Primates; family Tarsiidae; genus Carlito; species Carlito syrichta. Next base: position 145,807 of record NW_007252748.1, read on the forward strand.
ATATATTAGTTATTTTTATTTAAAAATTTTTTTTTATAGAGATGGGGTCTCACTATGTCACCCAGGCTGGCTTTAAACTCCTGGACTCAGGCAATCCTCCTGCCATAGTCTCCCAAAGTGCTGGGATTATAGGTGTGAGTCACTGTAGCCTTATATAAGAAGGGACTCCAAAAATCTGGAAATTATTTATTAAAAATTTTGTATTTATTCTTACATGTTTAAGCTTCAGTCACCTTCAAAGTACTCTGTTTGGTGCAATACACCTATCAAGATGCTTTTCTACTGCTCAGTTTTGAACTTATCGATTTTGATAGCTTTTGGTACTTCTGCTGTTTTCTGTTTCTCCTCTTCCATATCCTCAAAACGTTTCCCTCTGAGGACTCTTTTCATCTGGGGAAACAAAAAAAGTCACTAGGGCAAGATCAGGTGAATAGGGAGGGTAGGGCATGGGGATTATGCCATTTTTGGTTAAAAACTGCAGAACATTCAGCACAGTGTGGACAGGTGTGTTGTCACGGTGGAAGAACCAGAAACTCAAGACGTTTCTTCTGCAAATCATGACACAACCTTCTCAAAGCTTCCAGATAAAAACTTTGGTTGACATTTGATTTAGAGGAACAAATTCTGAGTGTACTACAAAGCGCCTGTCCTCCAAAAGATAATTCCATTTATTGGGGAGCTCCCCCTTGCATTAGATGTTGGATTTGGCATCATGAGGCAAAAAATCCAAAGCCATGTCCTCTCATGTCCCAGAGGTTCACCATGGCCTCTCCACACTGGCACCAAAGTCACCAAGATCAGGCTCCTCCTGGCTCTAGGCACCTCCTCCCCGGGGTACAGGCTCCGTGCTTGAGGCTCAAGATGGCTGCTGGAACTTGGGCCGCTAGTTGAAATTCCAGCCATGAGGATCTGAAAGGATGCTCCCTTCTTAAGGTATATGAACACCCAGAAGTGGCGCATACTGCTTCTGTTTCTGTCTCTTTGTCTAGAGCTGAGTGTATTTAAGGGAGACTGGCCAAGGCAGGGTTTACCCTAAGGCCCACACTCGGGATTTCGGTTGGAAGAAGGGGAGAACAGGCAATGGCCCTAACATGCATTTTGAGCAGCGTGTGGCCATAGGCATGAAGGACACATCGATGTTTGGGGGTGGCTGTCACTGGGGAGATGCTGGGCCATGGCCAGGTCCCACGCCACCATGTCTAATGTAGACCACCTGACCCATGTGCTCGGCTTACGAAGACGCTTAGGACCCCTGCATTGAGGGGCCCTCCGAGGCCACATATCCCCACATCTGTGTGAACACACCTGTCTACAGGTGCCCATCATCTTCCCGGGCAGCTTGCATTTCTTTTACATAGCTGGTTCTTCCTTAGCTTAAACTTCAGCCTGCTTGAATCTTCTACCCAGTAATAATTAAATGCAGCAGCCTTGACCTGCGTTCACGCTCCATGCCCTGTGGGAGAACGTGGAGGATGGTCAGGAAGGAACTCTCGCCTAGCGCCCTTCTGAATCCAGTGCAGCGGGAAGATGACAGATGGCAAATGCACAGGTCGTTACAGTCCACGAGGCTGTACTGGTCGTGCTGGACCCCAAGGGACAGTGTGTGCCGTGGCCAGGGACAGGTGCCTGAGGGTTGGAGGATGGTGAGGCTGCGAGGCGGGGCTGGAGGGGGCAGGGGTGTGGCCGAGGGACTGGGCTCGATGCCCAGAGCCACTGGCCCAAGTCTCTGTAGCAACTGAACCCTTCCCGCAGCCCCCAGGAGGGGCAGCTCTGTGGTGGGGCCCCATCCCTGCCCGGCCTCCCCAGGACCACCGTCCACTCCCACCCCTGGACGCTCCCCAGGCTCTGGGGCACCCTCTCTACAGGCGGCTTCGGGCAGCAGGGAATCCCCAGTCCCCTCTAATGCTGCTACCCTTTGTCCTGTTAGAGCCAGCAGCATTCCAGGCTCTCCTGACTCCCAACATCACTGCAGGATGAAGGCCCATGCACCAGGGAGCTGAGACCTGCGCCCAGGCCAGGCCACGTTCCTCAAGGCCCGGCCACTTCCCCCAGGGCAGACGGCCTGCTGTATCCAGCTGGCTTTTTCCATATTTACCCCTGAACTTTCCTTCAAACAATGAAGAGGAAATACTCTCAGCCCCAGCTGGCCAGGATACACGTGTCTGTAGCCTTTTTCCAGAGAGGGAGCGCCGTGCGGGGGTGCTGGTCACGGGAAGGAAGCCCAACCTGCATGATCCAGGAAGCAATAATCCGGCATCACCAGTTCCATGGCCCTTCATTCTTCAGGCTGTGAAAAGGAGACACCATGGGCCTCCTTCCTCAAACACTGGGTGGCAGCGGGTGCCCCGGGGGTCTGCCCTCTGCTCCGTTCACCAGCAAACAGGCTCCAAAGACGTCTGTGCTCAGGCCAGGCCTCCTGCGGCCCCCCTCACCCCCACCTCTGGGTGGGGTTCAGGCTTTCTCTCGCTGGAACCTTCTTTCCCAGCCTGACTTCTAGGGCAAACCTCCGTCAGCCACAGTGGATCTGTCCTTCCATCAGAGTCTGGAATGCATCACAAATGAGGCTCCTGGCAACATGGGCAGAGCATAAGTCGCCCCTCCTCTGGGCCCCTGGACTCCACCTTGGTAAGCCAAGTGGCTCTAACTAGGGTTGCCAGATACATGGGTTTTCTCAGGCCCTTGTAACAAAACCTCACAACCCGGGGGGCTTAAACAACAGAATGTATTTTCTCATAGTTCTGGAGGCCAGAGATTGCAGTGTCCGCAGGGTTGGCTCCTTGTAGGTTGAGAGGGAGACTCTGTCCTGTGTCTCCCGTACCCCCAGCTTAAGGGCTGCGGCCTATCTTTGGTGTTCCATGGCTTACAGCCTCATCACCCCAAGCTCTGCCTTCATGTTCATGTGGTTTCTCCCTGTGTGTGTCATATCCACATTTCCCCTTTCATCATGGATCAGGGCCACCCTACTCCAGTGTGGCCTCATCTTTTTTTTGGGGGTCGGAGTCTCATTCTGTTGCCCAGGCTGGAGTGCAGTGGCATACTCATGGCCACTGCAGCCTCAACCTACCGGGCTTCGGTGATCCTTCCACCTCAGCCTTCCAAGTAGCTGGAACTACAGGCACACGCTACCATGCTCGGTTTATTTTCTGATTTATTGTAGCGACAAGGTCACACCCAAGGTTCCCAGGCTGGTCTCAAACCTTCGGGCTCAGGGAATCCTATCACCTCAGTCTCCCAAAGCTCTGGGATTATAGGCTGAGCTACCGCCTCATCTTTTTTTTTTGAGTTGGAGTCTCACTCTGTCGCCCAGACTGGAGTGCAGTGGCCGCTTCCGGCCACCGCAGCCTCGACCTGCTGGGCTCCGGCGATCCTTCCGCCTCAGCCTTCCAAGTAGCCGGAATTACAGGCATGCGCTACCACACCCGGCTGATTTTTTGATTTATTGTAGAGATGAGGTCTCGCTGCCCAGGCGGGTCTCGAATCCGCGGGCTCAGGCAATCCACTCATCTCAGCCTCCCAAAGGCGTGGGATTACAGGCTGAGCCACCGAGCCCGGCTATGGCCTCATCTTAACTACCGATTTCCAAACAAAGTCACATTCTGAGCTACTGGGGGTTAGGACTTCAGCATATGAATCTGGCAGGGGGACACAATTTACCCCATAGCACCAGATCAAATGCAGGACCCCTAGTAGCACGTGGCATCCCCATGCAATAGTTGGGACACACTTCAAATAAAACGCATTCTTTCTTTATCTGAAGTTCAGTCTTGAGTAGACATCTGTCCGATTTCTTTCTTCCTGGCAACCTCCCTGTAAGCAATTCCCACCTGTGAAAACTCAGATATTCCCAGCAGAAAAATGGGGATGATTCTTTGCTTCATGAAAAGATTAAGCATAGGATGCCTTCAAACAGAAGGTTCTCTAGATGCATTGAAATAAAGACTCATATCCACACAGGCAGATGTGGCAAGCCCGTTACTGTTCTAAACGCAGGACTGACAATGATTCCATTGGAGAGAAGAACGAATGCTGGAAGTCCTCTCTGGATTTGAGCTCAGGGATAAGCTAGGTTGACTAAAGGGCCCTAGTGGGACAGCCCCCACTCCAAGCCTGGTGCTGGCACTTGCTGTGACAATCTCTGCAAGTCAGAGGCCAGACCCTCAGTTTCCTCATCCACAAATCAGGGTCTCCCACCTCCCCCTTCTGCAGTCTCTGCGGCAGTGCTGTGTGCACCCAAGACCCTCCATTGTCCTGCAGAAGGCAGGGCCGGCAGCATCTGGGTTCTGCGCTTTAGAGCCAGCGGTGTTTGATGTTCTGGAGTCAGAGGGCAAGCAAGCCTGTCTCATCCACACTGAGGCCCCAGGGCAAGACCGTTGGACACAGGGAGAAATGGTAAGCGTGGGGACAGGTGGGGAGGATACTGAAGGAGTCCTGTGTCTTCCTCCTTCTTAAGACAGAGGCTGAGAAACTGGATTCCTGGGAGATGAGGCCAGCAGGCTCATGGCTCGCTCCAGTCAGAGCATGAGAGGGGACCCAGGAGGCACCTGCCAAGCCTACCTGGGCCTTCCCACCCCAGCCCTCCATAAGTGTGAAGACGCAGTGGCTAGTGTTTGTTTACTGAGAGTAGCTGAGGGGACCTGAGAGTTACGTCCATGACTTTATTCAGGATGTGTTTCTTGAAGTCTGGACTTTCTATTGTGGAGAACACCCCACTGGGGTTAACAGCAGGAAAGTTGTTCAAACAGATAGTGTCAGATGCGGTTAAAATCCACCCAGGGTTCTTTTATGTCAAAGAGCTGCGCTCACCACAGCTGAGTGATGTTAAACTGTGGTGTCTCACACGTATTCTGCAGCGTGACTCAGCACCAATTAGACAAGGGGCAATTAGCAGGACCAGGCAGAAGCTTACGGGAGAACAGTGCCCTGGCACCTACACGTGGTGCCCGGGTGGCCTCAGACCCCGCCTGCTAATAACTTGGGCTGAGCAAGGGGATGGAGCTGGCATGGGCTCCTGGCCGTTTGTTCAATACAGCTCTCAAGATATCTGAGGTCCAGGAGGGAGAGAGGGAGGAGAGAGGACATTATGCAGCCTTGGACTACGCTGTGCCCAACTGACTCTAGGAGCGCTCCATGGCTCTAGGGAATAAGGAGCAAAAGTCACCACCACAGTCAGCAGCGGGGGTAGAGGCGAACTTGAGTGGACATCACTGCCAGCCTACCCACCAGCCCCGCTCTGATCCTAACTCCAACAGCCTGGGCAAGTAGCCTCTGTGCTTCCACTTGGGCAAGACAGGGGTGACGCCATCTCCCCGAGGGCTGCTGGGGGTGGGGGATGGTGGGACACTCTACATGTGGGAAAGCACTGGCACAAGTGCCTGGAATGTTCTAGATACTCCACAGTGACAGGACTTGTTATGGAGCCTGTCATTTATCCTCACAACCCCCCACATGGTCCGGTCAGTCCAATCTAATTGAGATGTCTTGAGTACACATTAGCGCCTGGACACACAGGTACCCAGGCTCAGGGGATCATCCATGAGCCTGACACAGAGCTGGAAAGGCCATGCCATGGTAGTGAGACTGACCTTGGTCACACAGTTTACAACTGCTTTTATATACATGACCTTATTTACCCTGTGGTATCTGCTTTCTGAAAGGACAGAAGCACTCCAAGATTGTATGACCCGCCCTGGGTTATAGAGCTGACATTTGGCATTTTCCTTTCTTCCCAAGACCAAATCCAAATCCAAATCCAGTCAAAACTTCCTGCCCAAGTGGATGCTTTCCACAATGGCATGAATCATGGGACCCCTGACTCAGCAGCCTTGGCCATAAGGTGGGAAAGGCTGGAGTAGCCTCAGCCCTTGCTTTTGGGCATGGGGTAGGGGCAGCCCGCTGGGCCTGGGGCCAGCCAAAAGCCAGGCTGGGAGAAGTGGGCTGTATGCTCACTGGGAGCCTCTCCCCAGTACCATCAAGTCCAGCACAGTCTTCTGAAAAAACTGGGGACACCAGAAAAATCCTGTGAGCAGTTTTCTTGGCTGGAGTCAAGAGTGGATCAGACAACTTGAGGGTCTGCTGACTTTAGTAGACATGCAGCTGCCTCTGCAGGGCTTGGGGAGCCTGAGGCTGGGGCAATGAAGGCTTGGTCCAGGTGAGGCCTTGGCCATGTAGGCTGAAGATGCCTCCAGGCAGTGCTTTGAAGAGATCAGCCATCGAGACCAGGGATGTAAGAGGCCCTGGATGAAGATCTCCCCACCTCTTGCCGCTGACAGATCGCTCTCCATTTCAAGTCCAGCTTTTTTTTTTTTTGAGTTGGAGTCTCATTCCATCACCCAGGCTGAAGTGAAGTGGCTCGCTCATGGCCACCGCAGTCTTGACCTGCTGGGCTCAGGTGATCCTTCCACTTCAGCCTTCCAAGTAGCTGGGACTACAGAAATGCGCCATGATGCCTGGCTAAGTTTTTGATTTATTGTAGAGACGAGGTCTTGCCATGTTGCCCAGGTTGCTTTTGAACCCATGGGTTCAGGCAATCCTCTTGCCTTGGCCTCCCAAAGTGTTGGGATTATAGGTGTGAGCCACCACATCTGGCTTAGTCCTGCCTCTTGAGATCCCTAGCTAATCTTGGTAAGGGACACCCCTTTTCCAGAGCATAGAGTGCATAGAAGAGTGTAACCCAGCCCACTCTCCCTGCCCACACTTGAATTTCTGCTCCCAGACATGTGTACACAGATAAAATCAAATAGTGAAATAAGATGTTTCACTCTAGAATATGTAAAGAACTCCTACAATTCAACAACAACAACAACAACAACAACACAAACAACCCAATTAAGAAACAGACAAAGGGCTTGAATAGACATTTTTCCAAAGAAGACATACAAGTGACCAATAAGCACATGACAAGATGATCAATGGCACCACTCATCAGGGAAATGCACATCAAAACCACAGTGTGAGACACCACTTCGAGCCCACTGGGATGGAAGGCATCAAAATGATAATGACAATCATAAGAAATAAAAATCAAAAATCAAAAATGACGGCAAGGAAACAGAGAAATCGAGACGATCTGCATTGCTGGTGGGAAGGTAAGATGAAGCAGCTGCCATGGAAAGCAGTTTGGGGGTTCCTCAAAAAAGCTACACACATAATTACCATATGACCCAGCAGTTTCACTCATAGGTATAGATCTGAAAAAACGGAAAACAGGGATGTCAACAGATACTGCACATCCACGTTCATTGCAGCATTATTCACAATAGCCAAAAGGAAGAAGCAACCCAACTGTCCATCAAGAGATGAACAGAAAAACAAAATGTGGTATACACATTTTAAGTATGATGTTCTCTTAAAGGATGGCATTAATCAAATGAATGCTAGCGTCACTGTGCGACAGCCAGGACAGTTGAAGAAAATGGCGGCAGCACAGTTGAGTGAATGTCATACTACACATTGCTACCGGATTTTAATTCAACTTTGAAAAGTAATAGATAGATAATATATCTTAAAATGTGTATATACTTCTTGGTGTCCCCATATACATGCAATGGGATATGATTCCGTCATGAAAAGGAATGAAATTCTAAAACCTGCAACCAGAGAGGTGAACCTTGAAAACACTATGTTAAGTGAAATAAGCCAGACACAAGAAGACCTTATACTGTATGATTCCACTTATATGAAGTGCCTAGAACAGGCAAATTCATAGAGAAAGACAATCCAGCGGAGGCTGCCAGGGGCTGGTAGGAGGAGGGATTCATAGGCAAGCATTTCATGGATGCAGAGTTTCAACTGGGAAAGATGGCAGAGTTCTGGAGACAGATGGTGGTGATGGCTGCACAGCAATGTGGATTTACTTAATGCCACTGGACTGTGCACTTGAAAATGGTTAAAATAGCAAAGGAACTCTCCCCATGGAAGGGACAGGCCACTTTTCCTTGTTTAATAAATAAATGGTCGGTTTAGTTCTGCAAGTGCCCCAGGTGAAAGCATAATGTTTGCAGAGCACGTGGGCCAGGGTCTTGCCTGAAGCAGGGTCCTGGCATGACGATGGAGCCAGAGGCTGGTGCCCAGGCTACCCAGTTCACCCACTGTGCCAGCGATGGCCGCTCCTTCAGGTGCTGGCTTCATGCATGGAAACCACGTAGGAGTCAAGGAGGGAAATTCAAGTTGAGTCATTTGCAGGATGTGCAGACCCGAGCAGCACCTTCAAACTTGGCAACCACAGAGGAAATGATTTTTCTTTTTAAGGCCCTCTTGTAAGCTAGACACTCAGCCGGGACCCTGTTTCCTATTTCAGGACTTTTCCAAACAGGCGTGTTTGCAAGGACCTTCCCAAACACACGTCCAGGGGAAGGAACAGGGCTGCTCCGGCCTGCTGGCCCAATTCCCTGGGCTCCCAACACTTTTCAAGTGTTTGCACAGGAAGACGGCAGCCGAGATGACAGACGGGCAGGAAGCAGCGTGGGTCTCAGAAGCTGCTTTCTGGATCTGACCTCCGGCAATTAAAAAATAGTCACGGAGACCGTGAATGGACAGGGTCTAGGAGTCACTACTGGCACTGAAATGGGACAGCAGGGAGCCTCAGGCCTGCCATGTCTCCTCTACCGCGACCTAGAAACAAACGTTTGTCATTCGTGTGTTCAGTGGGCACTTAGGGAACCTCCCACGGGGCTGGCAGGGGAGACCGGATTCAGAGAGTAAGGCCCACAGGTCCGTTTCATGGTCTCACTCACTGTTTTCCTGCTGTACCCTTTCCCTTGTAGCATTTCCAAGGCTACAGATGCTGCTTATTTGAGTAAACTGTGGGGGGGGGGATAGAGGAGAGAGAGAGATTCAGTTGGCCCCATGCTGTCTTTCCTAGTTTTTACTATTGAAGAAAACGAGTCTTCTCTATCAAGAGTAAAGGCTTTTGCTTTTTAAAATCTTTGAATTATCATTTTGGCTAAATGACTATACAGTAGTTATCTGTGATCCTATTTTGTGATATCAAAGGTTTTAAAATGTCCGGGCTCAGTGGCTCAGCCTGTCATCCCAGCACTTTGGGAGGCTGAGGTGAGTGAATTGCCTGAGCCTGCAGGTTCGAGACTAGTCTGGGCAACTTGGCGAGACCTTGTCTCTACAATAAATAAAAAATTAACCAGGCGTGGTAGTGCACACCTGCGGTTCCGGCTACTTGGAAGGCTGAGGCGGAAGATCACCAGAGCCCAGCAAGTCAACGCTGGGTGGCTGTGAGTGTGCCATTGCACTCTAGCCTGGGCAATGAAGTGAGACTCCAATTAAAAAAAAAAAAAAAGGTTTTAAAACCTTTGACATTTGACAAATTTTCCAATATCAAAATTTCAGATAATCAATTCAGTCTTTCTGGCCTTTTCAAACGTTTTTTTAGAAATTGGGTTTCCCTAAAATCCAAGAGAGACACATTTGGCTTATTTGGTACATTGAAATCATAGAGGAAGTCTAATTTTCTTTGGGTTATATTTCTATGTGCTATTAGTCTGTGTTCCAAAATTAAATGATAGTCCTATAATTCTTTTTTATTTTTATTTTTAATGAGTCAAAGGCTCGCTGTCACTCACTTGGGTGGGACAGTTTCTTGGGGTTTGTTGTCTCGCTCTTTAGAGTGCCAGTGCCTTGCGGGCAAAAGGTAAGTCTCACAGCCCTGTCCCCCAGGTCCCTTTAGGGTGACTAAATTACTGCTTTATCCCAGGGGCTTAACCAATTCTGAGGGATTGAGTCTAGAAAGCAGTTCACATGCTGGTCTCTCCCAGCAGATGTCAAAGCATCAACTGTGTCAGATCAAGCAATTACATAGGGGTTGTCTCCAGAGAGGGTCCAAGGAAATTCCTCTTTTCTCTTTTCTTTCTTTGTTTCTCTCTTTTTCTTTCTTTTCCTCTTTCCTTCTTTCTGTTGCTCAGGCAGTAGTGCATGGCACAATCATGGGTCACCACAGCCTTGAACCCTTGGGGTCAGGTGATCCTCTTGCCTCAGCCTTCTATGTAGCTGAGACTACAGGCATGTGCCACCATGCCTGGCTCACTTTTTAAGGTTTTTTTGGTAGAGATTAGGTCTTGTTATGTTGCCTAGTCTGGTCTCGAACTCTTGGGCTCAAGTGATCCTCCCTCCTTGGCCTCCCAAAGTGCTGGGATTACAAGTGTGAGCCAATGGACCTAGCAAAATCCACCCCCCCCCCTTTTTTGGGCTACATTTCTGTAATGTTTAAGTCTTTTTAAACAATCACTATGTATTTCTCGTCTAATTAGAAAAATCAGTTCAAATCAAGCTGTGAGTGGGGGCCTGACACTGAGTCTTCTCAGTGGACGTACCATCAACCCTTTGACATGTGAGGAGGCTGGTGCCCTGTGAGAGAGAAGTACCCTGCCTCACATGACTCAGCGGCACAAGATGGGCTCAGCGAATGGGTTTGCTGGCTTCTGCTTGTCCAGACTCATCCAAGGCACTATAAAAGAGCAAGGGCCCCAGAGCCATCTGGTGTAAGCGTAGTCTAACACATGTGCAACAATCCCAAGGTCCAACACACGTGCAAACGACCCCAAGGTTCCTCCTCCTGTATTCCAGGTGTGCAGTCCACACCTCTGAAAAGCACTGCTGCTGGAAAGAATTGTTCTTGGAGGGAGTGAAGACAATGTGGTGAGGGAAGGCAGGGAGGTTAACTCTTTGGACACCAGCTGGAGAGTCTTGGGGTCAGCTGGCAAATGAGAAAGAGACATTGGTCTGGCTCAAGGTGTCTAACCTGTGTCACACTCTGTGCCAGGCCTCCAAGGATGTTGCTCAGAGGATCTACCACATTGTCCAAAGTCGCAGGCTGGTACTCAATGCCCCAGGAACCCTAGGCCTGGGCTCCTTTCTCTGTGCCCCACTGCTTCCAGGGAGCCCTGAGCAATGGATGTCACTGCCCAGAAGCTAAAGCAGAAGGAGGAAGCAGGAAATACCGGGGTACAGAGAGCCCAAAGGGCTGTGAGGGGGACCCTTTGCCATTCAGGAGGGTGCCACCTCCCAGCTCCAGCTACTCTGGGTCTTGGCTGCCATGCTTTCTAGTTTTTCAAGAGATGCTGGAAATCTGGACTTTCATGTGAAATGCCTCAATTTAAAAATTCTGGCAACTAATTCAAACACAAAACAGTCCATGGGCCGAACCAAACAGGTCTGCAGGCTGGCCTTGTCCAGCTGTGACCTTCCAGCTGGAGAACCCCGGGAGGCCAGTTCCTGTCTCCTAATTCTGAGCAGCAGGGAGGAGCCCGGGAGAGGCCCAGGAGACCCTGAGCAGGTCACGCAGAGTGTGCTCACCGGAGTCTAGAACCTGACACAGTGGCCTTGGGTTGGTGGATCACAGGTGGGCCGCAAAGCTGACCTTGAATCTTACCAGAACCCTCACATGCAGGGTGGCTCTCACATCTCCCACAGACTGTAGGGCAGCTGCTGTCAAAGCTTTAAAAGGAAGACCCATGGCTTAAGGTGAAAAGGAAGGTGGTCCAGGGTCGCTATTCCGACGATGACATTGTGAGTGGTCTGTGAGCAAGAGATGATGCTGGGGACACGCAAACTCAGCAGCAGCCCGCTGACTTCCTCAGGCGCCTGCATTAACGGAACTGCAGAAATGTAAAGAGACGAGTCATTTTCAGGTCCACCCTTGACCGGCAGCACAGACTCAGGAAACGAGCTGAGAAGTTAAAATCCCAAATGATGGAGAACGAAGGAGAAGCATTCCTTTTTGTCACACACAAAGCAAGAAAGGAATTGGAATTGCACTCATTTCTGGGGACAGGTGGGTTCGTGCTGATAGGGGAGAAAAAGAACACGGCACCCTGACAGCTCCAGGCCGTCCTCTACCAGGAGGTGGGGGGGAGCGAGAAACGGCAGGCAGGGCTGGGTCTCGGTCCCACATCAGGGAGTGGTGGTCCCTTCTGCGCTGCTGGTGTGTCCAAGGTACCCCCATCCTGCATGATCCTGGGATTTGGGGGCTCCTGGTGCCCCTCCCTCCCCACCCATCTCTCTGCTCGATTCCACCGATCTCACTGGGGACACAGAGGCTGAGGGACGGTCCTTCCTCAATGGACAGAGGATCTTGCTCCTGGAGCTGTGGAAAGCCAGGGTAAGGTGTGGGGGTCGGGGGAGGGCTCTTTCTGGGACTTAGTGTGTTGGTAAGGCTGGCTCATTGGCAGCTTATTCCAGTGCTTTCTCCAGCACAAGGAGCAGTAGCAGCGTCTGAGCCCGACTGTCCTCCAGACACCTTTGTGGAGAGTGCTAGTCTCTAGTCTCAATGCTTCCATCTGCTCCCAATCTCTTCTGGCCGTCCTAGAGTCTTGGTTTGAGTTTTCCAAGGCCTCCAGGGTGGGACTTCCACTCAGGACCCTCTGCAGACCCAGTCCTGGGTCCTTAGTAATGCCCTCCCCCCGAACCCGAGTCCAAAACCCGGATCATTTTGTGTCCCTCCATGCCCTGGACCTCACCAACAGTCTCTGTCCCTTCTCCAGGTCCTGCGACCAGTGCCAACCCAAGACCAAGGACTTCTAGGTGGTTCCCGCCCCATTTTCTAGGCTCACTGCACATTTCCTTTCTGTCTAACCAGCTCCATCTCGTGCCCTAGGCTGGATAACGGGGTGTCAGGCTCCATCCCTCCTGTACACCAGGAGTCGTCCTTGGGCTTCCTGAGAGTGTGGGACCATTTCTACTGCTAAGATAGAAGTCACAGCTTGAACATAATTGCAACACAAACTCTAGTCACCCATCATTCTGTGCCGACCGTGAAAAGGTGGTGCAAGCTAGAGTAGCTTATGCTGGCTAGAGTAGCTGGGTGTAAGTGATCTTCTAAAATGGGAGTTCTGTCCTCTTTGATCACCTGAGCACAGTGCTCAGAGTCCAGTCTCCCAAATGAATTGTCACTGGGGGCAGAATCAGGCCTCTATTGCTTAAGCAAATTACTGTATGCCTATTGCTTTTACACACCTCACCTCTTTTTTTTTTTTTTTTTTTTAGTTGGAGTCTCAACTCTTGTTGCCCAGGCTGGAGGGTACTGGCATACTCATGGCCACTGCAGCTTTGACCTGCTGGACTCAGGTGATCCTTCCACCTCAGCTTTCCAAATAGCTAGAACTACAGGCACGTGCCACCATGCCCGGCTTACACACCTCATTTCTTATCTATCCATCACTGCATTTATTCATCCAACAAACACTGATTGGGCATCTGCTGTGTGTCCGGCATCTCGCCAGCATCTGGCATTTGTGACAGACATGGCAATGGGAGGAATAATGACTGAATGCAACTCGTACTCCTAAGAACCTGGGGCATGGGGATGATTAGCCTAGCACTTTCTTTTTTTTTTTTTTTTTTT
>NW_007252748.1:159373-267545 GCF_000164805.1 Carlito syrichta
GGGCTCAGGCAATCCACTCACCTCAGCCTCCCAAAGGCGTGGGATTACAGGCTGAGCCACCGAGCCCGGCTTAGCCTAGCACTTTCAACAAGGAAACGGAAGCTCAGAAAGTAAGTGACTTGTCCAAGGACACATAGCTGAGAAGGGTTGAAGTGCTTTCACCAGAGGTTTGCAAATCTGTAAAGGGCTGGATAGTAGAAACTTTAGGTTTTGTGGGTCACTAGGTCGCTGCTACAATTACTGAACCCTGAGGCTGTAATGTAAAAAGCATCTGTAGACAATACGTCAGCAGATGACCACAGCTGTGTTCCAATGAAACTTTATAACAAAAACAAGTGACAGTTAAATTCAATATAACTCCTGTCCTTACAAGAAGAGTAAAATTTGGCTCACGCCTGTCAACTCAGCTCTTTGGGAAGTGGGAGAATTGCTCAAGACCAGGAGTTTGAGAGCAGCCTGGACAGCACAGTGAGACCTTGTCTCTACCAAAAAAATACAAAATGGCCACATTGCCTTGCTAGACTCTGGTGTCACCATGCTTCCTGGCTTTGGCCCCTCCCCTACCTTGGGGAGGTGGATCTTCTCTCTCTCTCTCTCTTTGTAACTTACTTTTAAATAAACTATATTTTCTAATTAAAAAAATACAAAAATTCGCTGGGAGTGGTGGTGCGTGCCTATAATCCCAGCTACTCAGGAGGCTGAGGTGGGAGGATTGCTTGAGCCTAGGAGTTTGAGGCTGTGGCAAGTTGTGATTGACAGAGATCCCAACTCAAAAAAAAAAGGGCTGGCACCGTAGCTTACACTTGTAATTCCAGCATTTTAGGAGGCCTAGGTGTAAGGATTGCTTTGAGCCCAGGAGTTCAAGACCAGTCTGGGCAACATAGTAAGACCTCCCCTCTACCAAAAAAAAAACAAAAAACGAAAAAATTAGCTGGGCGTTGTGGCCTGCACCTATAGTCCCAGCTACTTAGCAGGCTGAGGCAGAAGGATCACCTAAGCCTAGGAAGTTGAAGCTGCAGTGATCCATAGATCATACCACTTACTCTAGCCTGGATCACAAAGTGAGACCCTGTTTCAAAAAAAAAGAAGAAGAAAAAGAATAGAATTTGGACACAGAGACATAGACTCACAGGGTCACAGAGGAGAACTCCATGCAAAAACAGAGGCAGAGACTGGCGGGATGCATCTTCAAGCCAGGGCACACTGAAGACTGCCAGCAACCACCGGAAGCTGAAGAGGCCTGGAAGGATCCTCCCTAGAGCCTTCGGAGAGAGAATGGCCCTGCCCACAACTTGGTTTCAGACGCCTGGCCTCCAGAACTGTGAGACAATAAATTTGAGATCAAAATTAGCTGTGGGGGCCACAGGCGATGAATACAGCCATATCCATCCATTCATTTATTTCAGAAATGTTTACTGAACACCTACTATGGACCAGGGACTTTCAAAGACACGGAGGGTACGGAAATAAACAATGAATGGGATCCTTGCTCTTAATGGAGTTTCCATTCTGGTAGAGGAAGATGGACTCAAAGTTAAGTAAACAAACAGTAACTTTTTTTTTTTTGAGTTGGAGTCTCACTCTTGTCACTCAGGCTAGAGTGCAGTGGCATGCTCACAGCCACCGCAGTCTCGACCTGCTGAGCTCAGGTGATCCTTCCGCCTCAGCCTTCCAAGTAGCTGGAACTACAGACGCACGCCACCACGCCCAGCTAGTTTTTGTGATTTATTGTAGAGACGAGGTCTCACCAAGTTGCCCAGGCTGGTCTCAAACTCCCGGGGTCAGGCAATCCTCTCACCTCGGCCTTCCAAAGTGCTGGGAGTATAGGCTGAGCCATCATGCCTGACCACAGTCATTTCTGATGACAGGGAGAGCTAGAAAATAAACACAATGGAGCTGCCATAGCAGAGGGCCACAAAGGCTTAAAAGAAAAACACCACCACTAGGTGGTGGCTAGATTTGGCCTGTGGGCCACCATTTGTAGCCTACCCCATACCCCCAATCTAACAGCCACTTCACCTGGGGCACAGGACAGGTCACTCTGCAGGGTAGGGGCTCCAGGCAGGGATTCTTTGGGCTACTCTAGCTCTCTCCTTGGCGGCATTGAGGGACAGGGCACCCGCAGCCCATCCACACAGCTGGGAGATGCCTCTCATTTCTACACACAGGGAAGGGAGCAGGAGGCTCCAGCCTGGACTCAGCCTCCGGCTCAGCTTCCAGGTAGACTCCTCATCCAGCTCCCCCAACTCACCCTCCAGGCCAGCCTGTGTGCGGCATTGCTTGTCATAAAGTCACTAGACAGTCAGGTGCATGGCTCTCCTCTGTCCCTCCCCGACTGGAAGCCTCGATTCTGGCTGTTTTGAGCGAATGGAGTAAAGATTCGTTTCTTCCTCTCTCTCATGCCCTTCTTCATTCATTCATTCAGCCCATATTCACTGAGCACATGCCATGTGTAGTGCCATGCTGGGCACCTCAGGGACCAGATCTGCCATAGAGTGGCCACCCTGTGGCCTCCAGGTCTGTCCTCTAGGGCAGATGTGCCTTCACAAGAGGTAGGTTTCCAAGGAAAAGAAGCCCGACTGAGTGGGACTGTGGGGAAGGGAAAAGCTCTGCCCTCCCCAGTATGAGGTCTAGCAATTAAGTCTGCAAACTTGACACTGTGTGCTTACGCTGGCAGCACTGTACAGACAACTCAGAAAGGTTTCATAACCTTGGTATATCAGTGTATCACAGCTGTGTTCGTGTCAATGTGTGGCAGTGTCTTGCTGAGTGGTGTTCATTATTGTTGTGTGTTTTTGTGTGCCATTGCAAGAATGTTGGAGTCTGAATTAGAACAATGAAGAAACATGACATTTCTTGTTAAACTTGGCAAGAGTGGGTCGGGCGTGGTGGCTCAGCCTGTAATCCCTGCACTTTGGGAGGCCGAGGCAAGTGGATTGAGCCCACGGGTTTGAGATCAACCAGGGCAATTTGATGAGACCTTGTCACTACAGTTAGAAAAAAAAAATTAGCCAGGCATGGTAGTGCTTGCCTGTAGTTCTAGCTATGTGGAAGGCTGAGGTGGAAGGATCACCGGAGCCCAGCAGGTCGATGCTGGGGTGGCCGTGAGCGTGCCACTGCACTCCAGCTTGAGCAACAGAGTAAGACTCCAACTCAAAGATAAAAAAAAAAAAAAAAACTTGGCAAGAGTAGAAGTGAATCAGTGGCAGGTTAGTCCAGGTTTATAGGATAATGCCATCAAGAAAACGGCAGTGTACAAATGGATTAAACATTTTTCTGATGGGAGAGAAAGTGTCACTGATGAAGAGGGCAGGATAGCCAGTAACAAGAACTGAAAAAAAAATTGCAAAAATTTGTCAAATTGTCGTAATCACCGGCTGGCTGTGAGAAGCATAGCAAACCAAATAAACATCCACAGAAAAACAGAAAAATCTTAACCGAAAACCTTGGCAGGAGAAAGGCGTGTGCCAAAATGGTCCTGAAGGAGCTCTTGCATCATGACAATGCACCAGCTCACACAGCACTGTCTGTAAGGGAGTTTTCAGCCAGTAAACAAATAACTGTATCAGATCACCCTCTCTGCTCACCTGATCTGGCTCCCAGTGACTTTTTTCTTTGCTCAAAGATAAAGGAAATAGTGAAAGGAAGGCATTTTGATGACATTTGGACATCAAGGGTGATAGGACAACAGCTTGGATGGTCATTCCAGAAAAAGAGTTCCAAAATTGCTTTGATGGGTGGACGAAGCATTGGCATCAGTGCATATCTTCCCAAGAGGAGCACTTTGAAGGTGACTGGGGTGACATTCAGCAATGGGGAATGTAGCACTTTTTCTAGGGTGAGTTTGTGAACTTAATTGTCAAGTCTCGTAAAACAAGGCTATGGGATGGTTGACCCCATCTCACTGTCACTGCTTATAGTCGTACTAGGGGCTCCCTACATTGCCACAAGGCCCGTCACAACAAAGACAGCAGAGGCTGTCCCAAAATCCTTTCATGATGAAGATGGGGACAGGGAACCCTCTTAGCGGAGGCAGGATTCTCAGACCCCAGTGGGGCTCTGCTCACATGGCCCTGCACAGAGAGGGGGTCTTTCCTGCTTCCTGCACCCCAGCACAGTGTCCCTGGGTGTCTGTGGTGGGCTTAGCTCTGAGAAGAAACAGCAGAGGCGGAACAGAGCCTTTCCGGTCCAATTCAGACCATGAGGCCACAGCAGACAAGAGGGCGTTTCCTGCCACTAGGCAGGGGCCACAGTCCCCATTACATCCGTAAGTCACTGGTATGTGCCAGGCACTCACGTGGGTCATCTAAACAGCGTGCCGCACCCCACCAGCAGCGCCGCATCCACTCGTGTGTAGAAACCGAGGTGAGAAGTGACTTGCCCCCCCGTTGGCGGCTGCTGAATGCAGAGATGGGACTCCCCGGGACCCTGCCCCCTGTTCCACCTGGCTCTGGGTCCTGCTGCCAACTTCCAGACAGGTGCTCTGGCTGCACCATGCTCAGGCACAAGAAGCTGCCCCCATGTCAGCTCCAGAACCAAGTCCCAGATCCCTCCTGGCTTCTAGCCCTCATTTCCTCAGCTGGGCCCTGTACCCGTCTTAGGAACCCCACCCTGGCATTGCCCTGCCCTGTCTTATTTATTTTAGAGACAAGATCTTACTCTTTCTCCCAGGCTCGAGTGCAGAGGTGCAATCACAGCTCACTATAGCCTCAACCTCCCAGGCTCAAGCAATCCTCCTACCTCAGCCTCCTGAGTAGCTGGGACTACAGGTACATGCCACCATGCTTATTTCCTTATTTATTTTTAATTTTTGTAGAGATGGGGTCTTGTTATGTCGTCCAGCTGGTCTTGAACTCCTGGACTCAAGCAATTCACCCTCTTGGGCCTCCCAAAGTGCTGGGATTTCAGGCTTGCGCCACTGCAGCTGGCTAAATGTCTTTAGTCTAAAATAATCTTCGTGCCAACTCTCGGGGTGGGAGCCTCTGGGACTTTGGATCGGAACCTCCCCCATCGGCTCTCCTGGGTCTCCAGCTTGTCCAGTGCAAAGCATAACACTTCCCAGCCTCTGTGACTACAGCGGTCAGTTCCTTATAAGACATTTCTGTCTCTATATGAGGCCTATTGGTCCCGTTTCTCCAGGGAACCCTAGTTCAATCAGCACTGTCAACATCAGTTCGACGACTTCATTCCAGGTAGTCAACAACCACCACAGCCTACCAAGCGCCAGGCACTGTGAGCTTGTAAATTCAACGCTTATTAGGCACTTGCTGTGTGCTCAGGACGAGCACCATGCAGTCCTTGCTAGGGCAGAGTACAAAAGGCAGAAGTAAGCAGTCATCACAGTTGATGGCTGTCACTGCCTGAATACTGGTAAGGCACAGGGCGGCTCTCAAGCAGGATGGAGACCAGCAAAATCAAACTTACGTATTATGGCGAGATTATCACCACGCCTTTTACATGTGTTTTTCAAACAAACTCGTTGTCATGGTAACCCTCTTAAAACAAGATGTGACCTGGCTTATAGAACCTGAGAGCTAATTCTGATAGTGCTTTGTTTTTAGTTACGCCTTTCTTCTGAGGCGTTTAATGGACCTCACTAATTAAGCTCAACAAACATCCTCTGAAGTCTTTAGGGGACAGATACTATTAAATCCATTTTACAGATGTAGACACCAAGGCACAGACGGGTTAAGTGACTTGGCCACTAACTGGCGGCTTCACCACGAGCAAGTCCAGGCCAGACCCACATCTCCTCTTGTTTCCTTCTGTTGTCTACTAATCAGACTCCATCCTGGATCTTGAAAGCCCTTCATCATTAAAGGCTTAGAGTTTCCCACAGCTTGGCCTGGGAGCCTAGACTTTGCTGCCGTTCCTGTGCAGAGAAAGCTGCCAGGGCAGGAGGCCACAGAGACAGCAGAGGGAAGAGGCGGTGGCGGCTGTGGGAAGCTCAGGAGTTGGGAAGGCCCCCGCAAAGCTCCACCAATTGGGGCAGGGTCAGACTGCAGAGTGTGAAGGGCCCTGGCGGCCCACGGCTCACTCAACCTTGTACTCTGAGCCAGCCACAGTGGCCACTGGCATCTTCCTTGGGCGTCCAGGCAAAACCCTGCTCAGGGGCCTTGGCTCCAGCCTGGTGGGTCTCATGGGGCACCCAGGCCAGCCTCTGATGTTAGGGTTGCAAGTTCCTGGCCCTACCTTGGCCCACTCAGACCAAAACTGTGCTTGACAAGCCCTCCAGGTCCATTATCTGCCTAGAACATTCCTCCTTGATATCCTGGCCAGCATCCTTCCCTCTTTCCAGGCTTTTCCCAAATATCACCTTTTCTGTGAGGATTCTCCCGACCCAGCCCCTGCCCCCTGCCTCCTTCCTGCCTGCACCCCTGCTTGGCATTTACTGGGTCTCGTCTGTCTCCCCTGTGAGATGGACGCCCCTTGTGAGCTAGGCCCTTTGCACAGAGCGGCCAATAGCAGTTGAAGGCACTAGGACTTCCGGCTCAGGTTAGTGGATAAAGGATGGGGAGGAGGAGGGACACCTGGGTGGGCCAGATGGGGCGGATGGGTTCTGTTTGGAGCACGTGGGACTAGAGGCGCCAGTGGCCACATGGATGAGGCATAAAGGCTGTGTGGGAGGCAGTTCTGGAACACCGAGGACAGGTGACACAGTAAGGAAGAATGACAGGTTTAAGGAGGAAATCCTGGAGTGTGTCAACACCTGTGCAGGTGAGGATAAGGAGCCTGCAGAGACCAAGGTGGCCAAGGACAGGAAGGAAAAGCCGATGATGTCAAATACCTCCCAGGAGGATAGTGAGGCTGGAGGAGATACTGACATGAGGTGAGATCAGAAGCTGAACTTCCTGTGCCCAGAGCTTGGGTGGTGAGTAGAGGGGGCCTGGACAGCCCAACAAAGAGAATGTGCAGGGGACATAGGGACATGAAATGGTGAGGGGGCACAAGGAGCAATCAAGCCCCTGCTGCAGAACTCTGGGAGGAAGAGAGGAGGTGTGGAGAGGGAAGTTTCAATTCATAACTCAATCATCTCGAATGGGGGAGAAGGTTCTTGTCACCTGGGGTGTGCGAGCCCGGACAGCCAGCTGAAAGAGACACAACAGGGGAAACCCAGTCTGGCAGGCGTCTTGGCCAGTGAGGCTCCAAGGTCCCTTCAATTCCCGGAGGCGGTGAGGATACCCAATTTTGTTCTGTATTGGAAAGTAACCCAAGGCTACTAGGAATACAGTTGGCCTCCCTCCAGCCCTGCCACTTTGAAGTTCCATCTGGGTTTACAAAACTGTCACAAACAGGGACAGCCAGAGAATAATAACTTCCTCAAGCACGAAGATGTGTGTATGGGAACTCTCACTGGGCAGGAAGCCCGGAGGAACGTGGGTCTTCCACCACCTGCAGGGGTGGGGGTGCCCCAGGCCACCCAGCATGGCAGCCTGTATCCCTCCCAAGTGTCCTGCTGTGGGCCATCCTCCCTCCAAGGACAAGGGCTGAATGCTTCCTAATACATTTCCATCCACTGAATACGTGCCTGTAAAGAACATATGATATTCACACTAGTCCCCAAAATAGTCCATTCAAATATTAACTGTTGGATTAAAAAAAATTCCTTTATTACCAGTAAGAGCAGACAATCATATTCAGTGAGAATTTAAGTCTTGGCCAACTGTCAGTTTTTTTATTGTATTACTTTGGAAATTTACATGTGAATAAAAAATTAATTTTAAGAATAAAAGAGAGGCCAGGAATGGTGGCTCAAACCTGTAACCCTGGCATTTTGGGAGGCCAAGGAGAGAGGACTGACTGAGCCCAGGTGTTCAAGACCAGCCTGGGCAACTTGATGAGACCTTGTCTCTACAATAAATAAAAAAATTAGCTGGGCGTGGTGGCACACACCTGTAGTTCCAGCTACTTGAAAGGTTGAGGCAGAAGGATCACCTGAGCCCAGCAGGTTGAGGCTGCAGTGGCTGTGAGTGTGCCACTGCACTCCAGCCTGGGTGACAGAGTGAGACTCCCCAACTAAAAACAAAAACAAAAAATTTAAAAAGAATAAAAATTGGCTGGGCATGGTGGCTCACGTCTGTAATTTCAGCACTTTGGGAGGCCCAGCAAGAGGATTGCCTGAGCCCAGGATTTCAAGACCAGCCTGGGCAACATGGAGAGACCTTATCTCTACAAAAATTTAAAAAATTAGCTGGGTGTGGTGGTGTGTGCCTATAGTCCCAGCTATTTGAAAGGTTGAGGCAGAAGGATCGTCTGAGCCCAGGAGGTTGGGGCTAAAGTGATCGTGCCACTGCACTCCAGCCTGGGTGACAGAGTGAGACTCTGACTCAAAGTAAAAGTTACTAGGACCAGAATTCTCCAGACATGTTCAAAGAGTTGTATAGAGTTCTAAATCAAGTTACTTTAGGTGCCCATACATAAGGAAACTTCAAATATCAGGCAATTCCACATTTTCTCAAGGGGAAGAAAAAGATGTATGCCAACTGGTATATATAAACTTTTAGGGGTATCAAGAAATAATCCAATATTTATTTATAGTATTTATACATACACTTTTAAAATCACTTATTCCAATACCTTGCTGTTTTCTTCAAAAGTTTTGTGTAGAATTTAGTCATGTCAAGACACAACACATTCATTTACTTTGGATTTTGCAAAAGAGCAAGATGAGTCTTCTACTGGATATGGAAAATAGAGACTACTCTTTTACAAAATGAAGTTATGCAATGACCATCAACTGTAATTAATTTTTAAAGATGACAGCATAAACTCTAGGATTTTGTTTTAACTTCTGGCTACATGAGTATAACTAGGTTCAAAAATCATTTCAAACACCCAATTAATCAAATAAAAAGCCTGGACAAGGTTTTTTTTATTTTTTTGAGTTGGAGTCTCACTCTGTCACTCAGGCTAGAACGCAGTGGCATGTTCACGGCGACTCCAGCATCGGCCTGCTGGGCTCAGGTGATCCTTCTGCCTCAGCCTTCCAAGTAGCCGGAACTACAGGTGAACACTACCACGCCCAGCTAATTTTTTTGACTTATTGTAGAGACGAAGTCTCACCATGTTGCCCAGGCTAGTCTCGAACCTGCAGGCTCAGGAAATCCTCTTGCCTCGGACTCCCAAAGTGCTGAGATTATAGGCTTGAGCCACTGTGCCCGGCCCCAGACAGGTTTTTATCCATTGAAAGTTTACCTAAGAACCACAAAATCTTTTAAATTTTTCTATAAAACCCTACAACTATTATTCTATAAAATCTATTTGGGGCCAGGCACAGTGTTTTACGCCTGTAATCCCACACTTTGAAAGGCAAGATGGAAGACTTGCTTGAACCCAGTCATAATGGTGCCAGTGCACCCCAGCCTGGGTGACAGTTTGAGACTCTGACTCAAAACAAATCTATTTTGCATTTAATTTATAATAAAGAACTTGGAAAAAAAAAGAGCCAAAAACTCATTTTTTGTGTTTAGTCAGAAAAAAGTTCTCATATAACTCCAGCAAAATGTTTCACTACAAAATATCACATTAAAAAAAGAAGAACAACAATTACATGTCTGGAGAACAAATAGGGCTTTGTTAACATTGGAATGCAAGAATACCATCAATCTGTTAGGGAAGTAGGTGCAGTCACAGCTCATGGCAGCCTCGAACTCCTGGCCTCAAAAAACCTTCCTGCTTGGTTGCTGGGATTACAGGCAGGTACCACCACACCCTTGGGTGTGCTGTGTTTTATCTGGTCACCTAATTTTGACACACCATTCAAAAGATGGTGCCTAATTCCCCTCCCACCAATGTGGGCTGTGCTTAGTGACTCCTTCTAATAATGGGGAAAAGGGAAGATGTGTAGCTTCAGCCTAGGTTCTGAAAGATGCTATGGTCTCCATCTTCATCTCTCTCTCTTGCCTGGCTTACTCTGGGGAAAGTCAGCTATCATATTGTGAGGACATTCAAGCAGCCTATGGAGAGAACCAGATGGCTAGGAACTGGGGTCCCTGCCAACAGCCATGTGTGGAAGCTTGGAAGGGATTTTCCAGCCCCAGCCAAGCCTTTAGATGACTGTAGCTCTGGCTGACACCTTGATTGTACCCTCAGGAGAGACCTTGAGTCAGAATGACCCAGCCAAGCTGCTCCTGAATTCCTGATCCATTGAAACTATTAGATAACTATTGCACTTATTTATAGATACCACTCCAGTATTGTCTGCTCTCTTTGGCATCATCGCTTTTGATCTTTATTGGATTATTCCCAGTAACTTGTAGATAGTCTACAATTTTCTACCATTTTTCTTTTCTTTAGAGATGGGGTCTTGCTGTGTCACCCACGCTGCAATGCAGTGGCATGATCACAGCTCACTGTAGCCTCAACCTCCTGAGCTCAAGCAATCCTCCCACCTCAGCCTCCTGAGTAGCTGGGACTAATGCCACCATGACCAGCTAATTGAAATTTCTTTTTTTGGTAGAGATGGGGTCTTGCTATGTTGCCCAGGCTGGTCTCAAATTATTGGGCTCAAGCAATCCTCTTGCCTGGGTTTCCTGATGTGCTGGGATTAGAGGCATGAGCCACTGCATCTGGTCAATTTTACCTTCTTAAAAAAAATCCTCTCAAAATTAGCCGGGTATGGTAGCGCGCACCTGTAGTTCCAGCTACTTGGAAGGCTGAGGTGGAAGGATCGCCGGAGCCCAGCAGGTTGAGGCTGAGGTGGCCAGGAGCGGCTACTGCACTCCAGTCTGGACAATAGAATAAGACTCCAACTCAAAAAAAAAAAAAAAATCCTCTCTTAATCTTGTTTGTCCTGTTTTCTCTTCCCCTGTATCCAAAAACTCCTCCTAAGTGTGCTTATATTCACCACAGTATTTTTGGTTCTTTCTTCCCCGTTCACTCTGGAATTCCCCTAGTTAGGCTTTTTAGCATCCACTTCCCCCATGCCCCGACACATATAGCGCTAGCTGAGTGAGAATCTCCGCCTTGGAATGTAATTTATACCACTCTGGTATTAAGCCCAAAGTTCCATCTTCAGGCCTCATCAAACTTGAGTCAGTTATTCATTTAATAAGTATGTATTAAGTAGCTGCTAGGTGCCAGGTTTTGTGCTAGATAGTGGTGAATGAAACAGACCAAAAATATACATCCCTATCTTTACAGAGTTTACATTCTGGTGTGGAGTGGGCTGGAAGGACCAAAAATAAACAAGTAAACCTACAGAAATATTTACGGGTGACAGCAATGAGGAAAGGACAGCAGTGAAGAGGACAGTGGATCAGCTGCTGTGAAACTGGTGCAGGCACGTGGGGCTGGTTAGCTGGTGCAGCTGCTGTGAAGCTGGTGCAGGCACGTGGGGCTTAGTTAGTGCGCTTCTCTACTTTGGTTTACGTGTGACATTTTACACGACTGTTTTCAAAAGCATGTTACGTTGAGTACCACTTGCAGCCAGGTGATGGGGCGTGCTGGGAGTGGGTGTGACAGTCGTGACAGGGCGGTCGTGACCTGCTGGAGTCCCAGAATGATAGGCGATGGCTGGGAAAGAGCAATCCGGGCAAGGCCCTGGCTTAAGAGAATGCCTGGAGAGTCCTAGAAACAACAAGGAGGTCAGGGTGCTAAAGACAAGTGGGTGAAGGGGAGAGCGCTGGAGGGGCAGTGGCACCATCTGGAGCCCTACAAGCTGCCGTGAGGACATGACCACGCTGGTCCCCATAGGCCGCCATGAGGATGTAAACACATTGGGCCCACAGGCCACCATGAGGATGTGACCACGCTGGGCCCCCAAGCCACCGTGAAGACAGGGACTTGCTCTGGGCGAGAACATGAGCGGTTGGAGGACTGTGAGAAGAGGAGTAATATGATCTTAATTCCGTCCAGAATTCACTTACTATGGGCAGTAGAAATCCCACATACCTCCTCGCCCCCAAGTCTGCTTCTGTTGTGGCCTCGTCTTATTACTCCTAATGTCCTGAATGTCATCAAAAAGTCTTCCTTTCAATATTTCCTTCATCTTCGGGTGAAGAAAAAGGTCACTGGGGGCCAGATCAGGTGAACAGGGAGGATGTTCCAATATAGTTATTTGTTTACTGGCTAAAAACTCCCTCACAGACAGTGCTGTGTGACTTGGTACATTGTCATGATGCAAGAACTCCTTCAGGACCATTTTTGCACTCGCCTTTCTCATATCAAGATTTTCAGTGAAGATTTTCCTGTTTTTCTGTGGATGTTTATTTGGTCTAATGCTTCTCAGTCAGTCAACAATTTTGATGCAAAATTCAACAAATTTTTGCAATGTTTTCATCAGTTCTGCTCATTATTGGCCATCCTGTCCTCTCTTCATCAGTGATACTATCTCTCCCCTCAGGAAAACGTTTAATCCATTTGTATACTGTCATTTTCTTCATGGCATTATCCCCTTACACTTGGACTAACATGGCCCTGATTTCACTTACAAGAAAGTTTAACAAGAAATTTAATGTTTGTTTGTTGCTCTAATTCAAAATCTGACATTCTTGCAAAGGCGGTTCTGATGGCCTTTCCAGAAAAAGAGTTCCAAAACTGCTTTGATGGGTGGACTAGACGCTGGCATCAAGGCGCTGGCATCAGTGCATAGCTTCCCAAGGGGGAGTACTTCGAAGGTAAGTGTAGTGATATTCAGCAATGAGGTATGTAATATTTTTTTTTTTTTTTTTGAGTAGGAGTCTTACTCTGTCATCCAGACGAGAGTGCAGTGGCATGCTGCTCTCAGCCACCGCAGCCTCAACCTGCTGGGTTCCAGTGATCCTTCTGGCTCATCCTTCCAAGTAGCTGGAACTACAGGTGCACACTATCACGCCTGGCTAATGTTTTGATGTATTGTAGAGATGAGGTCTCGTCAAGTTGACCAGGCTGGTCTTGAACCCCTAAACTCTGGCAGTCCTCTTGTCTCCACCTCCCAAAGTGCTGGGATTACAGGTGTGATCTGGCCTGTAGCACTTTTTCTAGGATGAGTTCACGAATATAACTGTTAGGCCTCTTAAACCACAGATCAACCATATGATGTGATACTCTGAAGTTCTACAAAAGAATGAGGTAGATCTCCCTCTATACATACAGGCTTGGGGAAATGTACTGTTAGTTTCAAAATCTGGTTCAGAAACAGCATATATAATGTGATACCATTTGCACTGTCAAAACAGATAGGGATATGGATGTCTTACAAAACAGAAGAATATTTGAAAACTTACGCCTGTTATGAGTTATCCCAGGGAATAACATGAAAATGGTTTTGTTAGGATGGATACATGTCACTTTGGTAAAACAATTCTTTTCCAGTGAACTATCCAAGTAGAGTGTGCAGAGAGATGGGGCGCTCCGAGTTGTGAGCAGCCCAGGAGTGGTGCAAAGGCACCCATGGGTGAAGCCACCACCAGGTGAAGAGACAGAGTTAGGATCCCCCCTCATTTCCCTCCCAGTCATGTTCCCCTCTCTCCAAAAGCCACCACTATTCACTGCCAAAGACAACCTAGAAAACAAGTAATTAGAATTAGGTCTGGGCTGTCATGGAGCAGAAGGGTGAAAGGGTGACTCAGTAACTCTGGTACAGTCCTGATGCAAAAACCAAGCTCCCAGGCCCAGCTTTGAGGCTGCGCTTCTCACACCTGGTCATGAACACGCCTGGGTGCAGGTTCCTGGTACAGAGACCCAGGGGAGACAAGTCCATTTCCTAGGGCTGGTGAGTAACGTAGCACATAGCATTAGACTTGTATAAACATTTAAAACAGAAAATGTAGGGATCGTAGCAGGCCCTTCAGGGATTTCAGCCCCGGGGAGAGGGGGTCTGTTTTAAGGGATCAGGAGGTAGAAAAATCTAGGCAATGAGAGGGCCCTGTGGGGCCTAGAAGAAGTGTTCATGCAACTATCCAGTCAGCAAATTTTTCTTCAATGTTCATCACAGTCTCAGCACAGTCCCTCCATCTGCACTTCTAGGAATTCTCCAGAACAACAGCAGGGGGGCACCTCTACTCTCAAAGGACCTCAATATTAAAGAAGCTTTATTAAGTATCCACAAGTCGTGCACAGGACTAGACGCTTTTCCTAACATGTGCCTCATCTCACCCTCACAAGAGCTAAGTATCAGGCTGATCTAACAAGAGGACACAGACTCAAAGAGATGATGATATTGATAGTCCAAAGATACTTAGCTGGTAGACCACAAAGCCGGGATCCACCCTGGGGCGGTATGGCTCAAATCCATGCTCTTTCCACGATGTTGCCAGCCTCCCAGGTATTCAGAACAAATCCATTCTACCCACCTCCTGGCATGGAACTTAACACTGTGGCATGCCAGGAGGTCCCCCAAAGAAGGAAGGAAAACTTGGGCCTAAGAAAGCCAGGTGTGGATACAGAAAAGCCTGACCTCGGGGAAACAGGTCTGGGGCATAATCAGCTAACCCCTGGGGACAAATTCCAGCCAGCAGAGTGTCTTTCTTTAACTTCTAAGACTTCCATCCCTGAGGGAAGCAGTGTAGAAACAGAAGAGGAAGTAGCAAGAAGTGGAAGCCCCTTCCTTTGAGAAGAGGTGTCTGATGAACAGGAGTCCAGGGAAAGAGGCTGGAAGGCAGGCAGTGGGTAGCAGGGATGGGACAGTCAGAGGACCTGCAACACGAGTGGGGCTGCTGCCCAGGAACGAGATTCTCTTTCTGGTGACCATATCTGTACACACAACAGTCCCCACCCCTACCTGTCACACACACTCTGGAAACAGATCCCAAAGATAGACACAGGGCTGATGCTGTTCCCTGCCTGAGGGAACAAGCCAGTTGATACAGAAGCAGCAGAAAAAACAGGGGGAAAGGAATGACGCCAAGAAAAGAGAATCGGGTGACCTGAAGAGATAAGGGACAGTGTTGAAACAGGAGGGAGTAAGTGCAGAGGGGAGAAAGATCTGACTTGGTGTGGAACTGGGACCTGGGTTACCCAAGGCCAGTTATGCATCCCAGAGTTCGGTTATGTGAATTCACGCATTGTGCCTTCTGGTCTGTGGCATTTCACATTAGATTCTATCATTTACAGTCCAAAGAGTTACTATTTCATTTGCACAAGAAGAAACCTTAAAGTTATAAAGGCACCTCCAAAATCATATGAATGCCAAAAAAACTAACTAAAAGAGTAGATTTTTCTCAAACAAGTCATTCAAATGAAAGTATTAATTTTTAATAAATGTTTCCTCCAGCAAGTTCATCTCTTTTTTTTTTTTTTTTTTTGAGTTGGAGTCTCACTCTGACTTGCTGGGCTCTGGCGATCCTTCCGCCTCAGCCTTCCAAGTAGCTGGAACTACAGGAGTGCACGACCACGCCCAGCTAATTTTTTATTTTACTGTAGAGATGAGGTCTCACCAAGTTGCCCAGGCAGGTCTCGAACCCGTGGGCTCAGGCAATCCACTCACCTCAACCTCCCAAAGTGCTGGGATTACAGACTGAGCCACCGAGCCCGGCTGCAAGTTCATCTCTAATTGCACTGAAGAAACAAAAAACCCACCACATATTTAATCTTGTGTTAAAAGAATAACCAGTAGCTTCCATCTCTTGTTTCTTGTTATTTCAGGTTGAGCATCCCTTATCTGAAATTCCTGGGACCAGAAGCCTTTTGGACTTGGAATATTTGTATTATACTTACTGGTTAAGTATTCCAAATCTGAAAATCCTAAATCTGAAATGCTTCATGTTGGCGGTCAAAAGTTTCAGATTTTTGGATCTGGGATGCTCAACCTGTAGCAATATATTGTACTCTCGGTCAGGCACAGTGGCTCATGCCTGTTATCCCAGCACTTTGGGAGGATAAGGCAGGAGGACTGCTTGAGGCCAGGAGTTTGAGACCACTAGCCTGGGCAACATAGCAAGACCTCGTCTCTATTAAAAAAAAAATTTAAAATTTATTTTCAATTTTTATTTTTTTGAGTAGTAGGGTCTCACTCTGTTGGCCAGGCCGGAATGCAGTGGCATGCTCATGGCCAGCACAGCCTCAATCTGCTGGGATCAGGCGATCCTTTCACCTTAGCCTTCTAAGTAGCTTGAACTACAGGTGCGTGATACCATGCCCGGGCTTATTTTTTGATTTGCTGTAGAGATGAGGTCTCACCAAGTTCCCCAGGCTGGTCTTGAACCCCTGAGCTCAGGAAATCCTCTTGCCTCTGCCTCCCAAAGTGCTGGAATTATAGGCTTGAGGTATTGCACCCGGTCAAAATTTTTTTAAAATTATACTCTCTTGGTATAAAAATATGTAAAAAAAAAAAATCCAAAACTAATACATAAACAAGTAAACAAACCTATGAACACACACTTAAAAACAAACATGGCCAATACACAGATTCCAGGTCAAAAGGGAGGTCCTTCTGGATGGTTTAATATGAATGGCAATAGGTCTATACAAAAAAAAAGAGCTCTTAGAACACGATAAATCCTCATTTTTAGCACAGGATAAACCTTTCATTTCATGGTACACACTTCATAATATTAAAATACAACAACAACCTGGTTTACTTGATGAAAACCCCGGGGGAAAAGGACAATGTTGACAGGGAGCAACAATTGATAAGGGTGCCCTTGGACTCTACGGCAGCCATTAGCGGGGCCCAGTTTCAAAGTCCTGTCCATAAGGCATAGGGCCATGCTACCCAGTCTTTACCTCCCTATGCAGGAATTGACACGGAACTTGAAGAATGTGTACTCCCTTGCCTGTGTTGAATACCCTAAAGATGATCAATTTGGGGCTGATGGCTCCTTCCTAATCACATGAAGAGTCACTTCCAAGTTCAATGAAATGGTCGCCCTCTTCTATGTCTCGACTTCAGGTGACCAGCTGAGCGGCGGAGCTTTTTCCTTTCTTGTCGATGCAGTTTCTCAGCCTCCTGTTGCTTCTTTTGCTGTTCAGACTAAAAGAGAAAATTACATGAGTAGAGGAAAGGAGAGACAAATTTCAGTATCTTTTTTGGTGACCATCAGAATACCAATAGCACTAGCACCAATCTCAGGGCTGCTGCTAGAGAAATGCTACCCACAGGCTCCAGGGCACATGGCTAGGCTGCCGGATTCTGCTCTGACAGATGCTGTCCTGGCAGGAACAGCAGGACAAAAGCCAACATTCATGTCACTTTAAAAGCAGAAATTCTAAACCCTCAGGCAAGAGAAGTACCCTGATAGACCAGTCTGACTACAAAGCAGGAGACTGGTTTTCAGCCAACACACAAAGACTACTGGATATTGTCAAGGGTCTACAGAAGAGACACCAAGGAAGATGCTGCTGCTATGAGATGTCCATGTCTC
Source organism: Carlito syrichta (assembly GCF_000164805.1). Classification (NCBI taxonomy): domain Eukaryota; kingdom Metazoa; phylum Chordata; class Mammalia; order Primates; family Tarsiidae; genus Carlito; species Carlito syrichta. The sequence continues at coordinate 176,656 of NW_007252748.1, forward strand.
TTTTAAAAGGCTTTGGTTACAAGCCAAAGCCATTTGTCTATTCACCTCTTAAAAACAAAACAAAAAAATCTTGTTTACTAAAAGTATATTATTACCTACCCTAGATTAAGCATTCATTCACTAGAACTGGTTCCAAAGAATTTTAAGCTGTTTACAAAAACTCCAACTCTCTTGGAAGTCATGAATTAGACACTGAAAAAAGAGCAGCAGACAATTCACAGCTTCACAATGGGGAAAAGCGTGTGGCTTTCGGACTGACACTCATCTCCCATGTGGGACCTGCAACTCCTCCCCACTCCATCCCTGGCCCCAAAAAGTTTCACTGCTTTCAGGAGAGATTCTTAGAAGAATATCAATGCAAAATCTTCAATAAAGGGAAGAGCTATGTAGTTTTAAAAACACATTTGAGGCTGGGTGTGGTGGCTGATGACTATAATCCCAGCACTTTGGAAGGCTGAGGTGGGAAGATCGCTTGAGCTCAAGAATTCACAACCAGCCTGTGCAGCATAGCAAGACCCTGTCACACACACACACACACACACACACACACACACACACACACGGTGGCATCTGCCTATAGTCCCAGCTACTCAGGAGGCTGAAGAGGAAGGATCACTGGAGTCCAGGAGTTTGATGCTGTGGTAAGCTGTGACTGTACCACTGCACTCCAGCCTAGGTAACAGAGTGAGACCCTGACTCAAAAACAACAACTCACACCTGATGGCTTTGAAAATACAAACTCCTGAATGTAAAGCTCAAAACAACATTCTCAACTGGTGGAACTGCACAGATGGGAACCTGAGAAAGCACTGCCAGGAGCCTACGTTGACAAAGCTGAAAGGCAGTGACTCACAGACATGGAAGCCACTTGACTGGGATTTATAGTTTTCTGCACAACCAAAAATATTTGTTTGTAGTTTACTCTTGAAGAAAACATCTCTCCATTCACTTCCTATGGGTATTACCTACTTTTTTAAAATTAAAAGGTTGAGGGTGACAGAGTGGTAGGAAAGAAAAGCAGTATGTACTGCCCCGAATGGTAACTTTCTCCTCTAGGAAGCTCTCAAATTGGGTTTCTGAACAATCACTTAAGCTCCCTCTCTGACTACTACCATTTCTGCACACGTCAACCCTGCCCTGTCTATTCTTCCCCTACTCTGTGTCCTATCAGAGGCGCCCTCCCCCACTGCATACGCCCCAACCCGACCACTGTGGAGCTGTCTCCCTGGGGGCTCAGCCACCTCTCTGATAACCTTGCCCCTTCAGCCCCTTCTCATGCCATCACCAGAAGGATTTTTAAAAATAGAAATGCCATGTCAGTTCGGCCTTGCTTACAAAGTCAGGTCCCTTGCAAAACACGCTCGCGGTCCACGGGTAACTCCTTTGGAACACTCGCCACAGTTCTAATTATATAATTAGATGTGTTTGCTTTTTACTCACTTTCTCTCTCTCAGTAGACTGAGAACTGTGGTGGCAAGAACCATGTCTGTCCCCAGCTCACAGCACCGAGAAGGCATTTAAGACATGTGCATTAATGGAAAACTCAGAAAGCCTTTGAGGGAGCTGCATACTCCCTAGTTGACCTCACATTATCCAGAAACCACCATGTGACCCAACACTTGTCATTCAATATCTTGTTTCTTTACATTAATAAGTAATCCTCAAGAAATGTCTTTCTACCTAATTTTGAAAAACAATATGCTAATAAATAAGCAAGCAGGATGCTCCAGAACTTTTAGGTCAAGGTGCGTTAACGAGCCTTCAATGCGGACTTTAGTCCAAGGCTTTTCCCTCATCTTCCTAATGGCGAGAGCATCATCCAGGGTCTCCACTGACAACTCCTGAAACACCCTGTGGGAAGCTATGTCGGACCTTCTCACCAAGGCAGGAACTTAGAGAGGAGCGCAGGAGCAGCAGTTTCTGTTCTGCAGACAGATTTCCATGCAGAAAAAGGACTATCAGTAGCCTCTCTTCAACACTTGCACTTGGAAGACTGCCACCATTTGGCTGATTCATTGGGATTTACGGGCCAATTAGCTCTTTGCCAAGTTGTGCTTGTCTCTTCCACCTTGTTCCTCATTACTCATTACTTTACTATAGTCTACAGCAATCCTGTCACAGAAGAGGGAGGACAGATGCAAATTGGCACACTTGTACTGCCAACAGCCTTGATGAGGAACTGTGTTCAATGACATTTTGAAGTTAGATTTGGGCTGGGCATGGTGGCTCATGCCTGTAATCCCAGCACTCTGGGAGGTCAAGGCAGGAGAATCAAGATCAGCTTGGGCAACCGTGTCTCTACAAAAAATAAAAAAAAATTAGCCAGGCATGGTGGTATGTACCTGTAGTCCCTGTTATTTGGGAGATTGAGGCAGAAGGATTGCCTAGGCCCAGGAAGCTGAGGCTGTGGCTGTGATTATGTCACTGCACTCTAGCCTGGGCAACAAGGTGAAACCCTGACTCAATCAATAAATCAATTGATGAAAGAGAGAGAGAGAGAGAGAGAGAGAGAGAGGAAGGGAGGGTGGGAGGAAGGATGGAAGGGAGGGAAGGAGGGAGGAAGGAAGGAAGGAAGGAAGGAAGGAAGGAAGGAAGGAAGGAAGGAAGGAAGGAAGGAAAGTAAGTTAGATTTGAGACCTAATCCAAGTTTTGCTGCTACACAATTTTAATAAAGAAGGAAAGAAGCCGGGGGTGGTGGCTCATGTCTGTAATCCCAGCACTTTGGGAGGTGGAGGCGAATGAGGGGACTGCCTGAACCCAGGGCTTCGAGACTAGTCTGGGCAACTCGGTGAACTATAATAAATAAAAAAAAAAATTAGCCAAGCATGGTGGTGTGCGCTTATAGTTCCAGCTACTTGGAAGGCAGAAGCAGAAGAGTTGCCTGAGCCCAGTAAGTTGAGGCTGTGGTAGCTGTGATCTTGCCACTGCACTCCAGCTTGGGTGATAGTGAGACTCCAACTCAAAAAAAAAAAAAATACAGTTGTGATGGACAATCTGTGAGTGAAGAGTCATGGCTGTACTCTCACAGAACTTCACTTTAGCACATGGAAAATTCTAATTTCAAAGTGCTACAAAATTTTGTTGTTTCAAAAAATATATATATAGTTGTCTTATATTTTTCCACTACTGCAAGCAGACACCCATGCAACCTCGGAGGGGTTCTCATGGCAGCAGGGGTGCCTGTGAAGCCACTGACCCGGCAGCCCTTCGGTGCTGTGCTGCCCCCACCTTGTACTTGACATTACCTGAACTTCAGAGGGAATCAAGGAACACAGAGAATTTAAAAGAAACCAGGAACAGGCACATTCAGAGTTACTCTGGATGCACCTGCAGTTTTGGCTTATTTGAATAGCAAATGCAAATGTGCTCTAAACAGAGAGGCTTAACAGAAAAGTTTTTTATGCTTAGAATAATAAAGTTTTAAACATTTGGCAAGCCTCCTGAATGCAGGCAGGGAAAATTCTAGAGAAGTCAGAGATAAATGGATAAGGATGTGAAGAGATGCTCCTCCAAAGAAGACAGATGAATGGCCAGTAAACACGTGATAAGATGCTCAACATCGGACCTTGAACAATTATTATAATACTGTAAGAAAGGGATTGGCAGTAGTGGGAAACTGTCGGGGAGGGAGAGGCACAGCTCATGGACAAGGGTACCTGCAAAATGAACATTTGTGTACCTAACCCCGAATGTACCCCACATCTTTAAAATAAAGGAAAAAAAAAATCTTTTTTTCCCCCTCAACATCATTAGTCATCAGGGAATGATGCAAACCAAAACCCTAATAAAATAACCACTAGAAATACTTCATAACTGCTAGAATAGCTATAATAAAAAAGAGGTAGTAACTAGTAATGGTGACAATGTAGACAAATTGACACCCACATACACTGCTGATGAGAACATAAGATGGTGCAGCTACTTGGGACAACAATCTTACAGTTCCTCAAAAAGTTAAACCGTCACCATATGATCCAACAATTCCACTCCTAGGTACATACCCAAGAGAAATGAAAACACATCTTCATGCAAAAACCTCTATGTACATTTTCATAGCAGTGTTATTCTTTTTTTTTTGAGTTGGAGTCTCATTCTGTCGCCCAGGCTGGAGTACAGTGGCACATTCACAGCCACCGCAGCCTCGACCTGCTGGGCTCAGGTGATCCTTCTGCCTCAGCCTTCCAAGTAACTGGAACTATAGGCATGTGCCACCATGCTCAACTAATTTTTTTAAAAAATTTATTGTAGAGGTGCAGTCTAGTCAAGTTGCCCAGGCTGGTCTCAAACCCCTGAGTTCAGACAATCTCTCGCCTCCAACTCCTAAAGTGCTGGGATTACAGGTGTGAGCCACCGCTCCTGGCACATTATTCTCAATAGCTCCCTCAAAAAAGAAAACAACACAAATGTCCATACATAGATGAATAAGTGAAATGTGGCATATACATGACTCGACCATAAAAAGGAATGTAGCTCTGACATATGCTACACCATGAATAAACCTTGGAAATATTATGCTAAGTAAAGGATGTCATTCACACAAGACCTCGTACTGAATGATTCTATTGATGTGAAATGTCCAGAACAGGCAAAGCTATGGAGACAGAAGGCAGATTAGTGGTTGCCAGGGGTTGGGGAGATCGGAACATGGGGGTGACTGCTAAAGAATATGGGGTTTTTTGGAGGGCAACAAAAATGTTCTGAAATTAGATAGTGTGATGGTTGTACAATTTAGTGCATAAACTACAGACCATTAAATTGTATCCTTTAAAAGAGTGAACTTTATGGTATGTGAATTATACCTCAATTTTAAAAAATAAGAAGTTCAAGCTTTACCTGCATGCAGCCTACTTATGTAGTTAATCCTCACTTTTATAGTACAACTCTATTTAAAACAAACAAAAACCAAAAAACCTTCCTCACTACTGCTTAGTGAAAAAAAAAAAAAGAATCAGAGATGAAATCTTTGTCACTCTTTTCCACTTGGTGACTATACAAAGAAGACGACTGTGAATGAGACAAAAAATTGCTTGAGAAATAAAATCGTATTATTTCATTTACCAGTTAACAAGAAATATTTAAGCAGTTTATTCCTCCTATACTGTGAGACAGGAATGATAGCTGGTTAAAGAAAAGGAGAAATGGATGTTGGCTGGGTGTGGGGGGCTTGCGCCTGTAATCCCAGCACTTTGGGAGGCCAATGCAGGAGGATTGCTTGACCCAAGAATTCAAGACCAGTCTGGCAGCATGGGCAATAGTGAGACCTTGTCTCTACAAAAAACCAAAAAATTAGCCTGACGTAGTGGCACAAGCCTGTAGTTCAAGTTACTCTCAAGGTTGAGTAGGGAGGATCATCTGAGCCCAGGAGGTTGAGGCTACGGTGAACCTGACTAGGCTACGGTGAACCTGACTGTGCAACTTAAGTGAGACCCAGACTCAAAAAAGAAAAAAGAATCAAGCCAGATATGACTGTCAAGAGGTATCAGAACTTGACAATTCCCAGGCTTCTTCAATGTCCATGTAAGCATGAGGTATTCTTTTATGTCCCAAGATGGTCAGGACTTCTACTTTACAAAGCTGAACTTCAGGCCACACAGTGACCCGGAAACCAAGACAGCAGGGTTCATCACTAACAGAACAGACTCCAGGGTCCTTGCCTCTCGAGACAACCATAACACTCCTGGCTGTGCTTCAGTAGAGCAGTGTGCTCTCAACCCAGAAGGGCTCTGGCTGCAGGGAAAATGCTAGAACAGGAAACAGTTTGCTCAATAGAGGAAAGCTTGACAAAGTTGCTGTGAGACCAGACACACACAAACACACACACACACACACACACATACACACGGCTATCGAAAGCCTATTTGTCTTTGGTAAATTAAAAAATAACATCAAAAAGCAACTTACCCTCTTTAGTGTGAATGTCAATTGTTTGCTGCCAACAGTGGTGTCTGACACACTCAATGTCCCATTTTTTGCCTCAATTTTCAAACGATCCTCAAGGGTTTTACTGTAGGAAATTTAAAAGCATGACACATTAATTGGCAATATGTCTTAATCTACCATTTGAAACAAGTTCTATTTAGAATTGATCACACAAAGAAAAGTTGTTTACACATGTGGTAAGCAGAAAATAGCATTCATTTAATAAATGACAGACAGAATTAGGTACACCCATATAGTCATTACTCATATTCAAAAGATAGATTTCAGTGTTTGTTGCTTATCTCAATCATATTCTAAAGCCAAAACATGAGAAGCAGTCTATGTCTGAAACCTGTAATTGATCATAATGGCCAGTGGTGTTTGTGATATAGTAAACAATGCACAAGTTAGGTATGTATTTCAGCAACCCACCCACCTTCTACAAAGGAATAAAAGCAAACTAAGTCTTCTAGGTCAAGTCACAGAGAAGACCTATGATAATTCTGATGTCTTCCTTCAGTCAGCCTTAACAGAGTAGACCACAATCCCTCATCCTTCAGTACGAACAACTTGAACGTGAATCTGTCTGGCTACACTGAGAGAAAACAAAAGCAATTACACTTTGGGTAAATTCTACCTGACTCAGCCCTCTTCATTACTATCTCTCAAGGTGTCTTTCCTTTCAAATTTCTACTTGAATTACTCTTTCTGATATACTTTATTCCAAATATAAATATAATTTCATTTCTTGACCATGTCTTCCAAACTTTCCTAGGGTCACTTTATGTAATCTGTATCTGTCACAGTTTGCTGTGCCCTGCATGTCATTATCATCTGTATAATTAATAGTCTGACTTCTGCTTTAAAGAAGAGGTAAAGTTTGAATTCTGTACCAGTTATATTTAATACTTATTGTATGTTGTTAAAATAATCTCTTTTCCAGGCGTGGTGGCTCACACCTGTAATCCTAGCACTTTGGGAGGTGGAGGTGAAAGGATTGCTTGAACTCAGGAGTTCAAGACCAGTCTGAGCAACATGGTGAGACCTCGTCTCTAAAATAATAATAATAATAGTAATAATAATAATAATAATAATAATCTCTTATTATAAATCAGAATGCTGACCCTTTTTGTTAACTTGGTTTAGAGGGAAATAAACTGAATTAACACTAAATGAGATATACTTACAGTACATTTAAATAGTTATTCTAACTTTTCTAGAAGTAGCTAAAGTAACAGATTCATATCCTTGTATAAGATTGACAAAAGAAAGGAAAGAGAAGAAAAAAAAAAAGAATACGGTTATCTCTTCTATTTTGCTCCCTCCTCAAAAAAAAAAAAAAAAAAAAAAAATGCATGCCCTCTTCTGCCCTCCTTGTACCAACTCAAATTCAACACACCCTTTTAAAGTTAGTACTAAAAAACTTGACTGAAGGAAAAAAAAAAAGACAAAAGCTGAATTGTGTGCAAGAGTCTTCTTTTCCCTGAAATATGCTTTGTGACTAATTACCAAGTAGAACATCGCTCCTAAATGATCTCTAAGACCAAGTGATGCTCCTTTGAAATCTTGCAGCTAATGTTTGATGTTCACACCATGAGATTTATCTCTAGTGTATAACCACTAATAATGTCCTAAACATACCTTCTTATATAATTTGAGACATAAGGTGGTTAGCATAAAAGTGGCACTCTTTTCTAAGCAATAATGTTATTAAGAAGCACTTTTAAAGTACTTTTCATCTTCAAAGTTCTTTACAGACTAACTAATTTATCCTTTCAACATCCCTGAGACAGAAGTATTTACCCTTTATAGATGGCAAAAAGGGAGGTAAGAAGTTAAACGATTTGCCCCAGGCCACATAAGGATTCAAGTCTAAAACTAAGATTCCAAATTAAGAGTTTCAGGTTTCCAGGCAAGTGTCAGACTATACTTGATTTATACAGTTTTGTTCAGGAAACTTGTCCACTAAGTATTCTAAATGACAAGCTTCCACATGTCAAACTGAATGAAACGAAGACTCAGTTTAGCATTTTTTTTTTAAAACAAGAGTTAAAAGTGAAGTGTAAATGGATTCTAGCATGCAAATGAATTATGTTAGCCTGAGCAAATTCCTCAAACTGTTCACTTTATTCTTGTTCCTTCATAGCTATAGCCTCTGAAGTTTCAAAGTTAACGGGAATTCTGACGGTACACATAGAACACCAATGTGGGAAGAAAAAGATTTTTCAAGTAAATTGTGGGAAATCACTACTCTTAAGAATGACCTTATTTCCTCCACGATAGGGCATATAAATTCTGGTTTTCTCTTAAGGTACTTTCAATGTGCACTTGTAAAAACTTGTTCTGTCTAGGCTATTTGGAAAGACAAGCTAAGTTTTAGAATGAGCCATGGCAGAAGATCAGACACAGGCAGGGACTGTGTATGGAGATTTCTACATTAAAGAAGTTCCACTTCCCTCCAGCCTTTGAAAGTTAGTTCTGAGTGTGGCTGGTAACTAGCTGTCCTATGGCTGCTTCTTGAGTGTGACTTTGGTCATGGATGACTTAAAGCAGACACTGCTGCAGGAACATCTGAAAACTCCCTGCTGGACAGAAAAACCAAATGCAGAAAGCCACACCATGCTGGCCTATGGCGGAGGAGGACAGAGGGTGGCAGAACCTTCCTTCCCCTCTCCCCCTCCTTCCTGTCAGACTCCTCTTCCTTTCCCCCATCTAAGCTTTAGGTCTCCTGGCTTTGGGGGACTTTCTTCTCATCGATAGTATTTTAGGAAAAAATCTAATTGGAGACATGATAAGCAACAACAAAAAATCCCCACATTTCTGGTGACTGCTAAGAAGATAGATAAAGGCTTTAAAGGTTGGACGTGAGCTGTATTACTCAATACAGACTATAGAGGCTCTCCGGGGAAGAAACTAAAGTATTAGCACAGCCATCTTAAAACAAAAAAGCAATGTAGGCATAAACTACGAGGGGAAAAATCAAAGTAGCTTTTGTTAGATGCCCCAGGAAAGCAGTGTGATTCACTTCTTTGAGGATTTCACACACACACACACACACACACACACACACACACACAAACACACACACACACACACTTATTTAATTAAAAATAATGTTCCTCAAATGAGAGGTTTTCAATAGCTTTGCATAGAAGAGGAGGTGGGGGAGTGCAATATACATAAAGGTAAGTACTTCAGTACAGAATTTAGGAGAGTTAAATTAGCCCTAATTAAAATAAAAGAGCCACCCGTCCATAGTCTATGCCAAAGAGAAAAAAATTAGAAAACAGAGAAAAAGAAGCCAAAGAGAAATTATAAATTTTAAATATTTTTTAAAATTTAATTTTAGGTACTTTGCTTTAAATAACTACCTTTGACAAATATTTACATATACCGTGAAGGTTATTAAAAACTTTATTTTAATGCTTTCAGTTTGCATATGTTGCTTCAAAGGCCCTATTTCGGGAGATGTAAATTCAAGCCACCATGAAATCTGATATCTCACCTATCAGCACAACTAAGATTTAAAAAGACTCCTAATACCCTCTGTGGCTGCCAGTATGGGGGAACAGGACTTCTAGTCAGAGTGCTACACACTCAGGCCTTTTTGGAGGGCAACTTGCAGTCTCTATCACATACCTCTGTAGATCTAGCAAATTCCATTACTAGGAATATATTCTAAAGAAATACTTGCATAGATGTACATATTTGCAACTGTGAAAAAAGGTAAAAGAAAAACAAGAGAAAAACTGAAACATCCACAATTAGGGGAACGGTTAAATAAATTATGGCACATCCACCTTATGGAATATTTATGCAGCCATAAGGTGACTATACTTACACAAAAATTTCCAAGACTTATTGTCAAATGAAAATAGCAAGTTAGGAAACATGATTTGGACACGATCCATTTATGTTAAAGAAAGACAAGTTACAAATACAGATCAGTGAGTGTGGACATATATACAGGAGTGAATGCATTTTTAAAAGGCTAGATAGATGGTACATACCCAGTCCTGACCTCGGGAGGGAGGTGGGGGTGGGAAAGACAACACCCTTTAGTCCACACTCTGAAGTATTACAATGACAACATGACTATATATCACTGAGTACATTTTATGTGAATAATAAAAGATTCTCTCTTTTTTTAAAGTGTAAGTTTGGAATTAAATTACTTTTCAAGTTAGATTTTTTAAATGCTAATATTAAAACAAGGTTGCATTACTTTAGCACTTATCAGTGAGGAAAATTAGCTGAAGAGTAAAAATATGCTACATTAATTCATAATGCAGCTAATGTTATAGACATGATAAGCAGCTCACCAAAAGCTTCTAAACTACTTGGTGAAGATGAGCTCCTCAAAGGCAGGAACAGTCTTAAAAATCTTTGAATTTCCAGGACCTACCACAGGGTAGGTACTTCAAAGAATGCTTTCATAAACTGAACTGAAGGGCCACCCAGCAGCTCTTGTTTATCTCCCAACGAGAGAAGAGAGCCTCATGTACTGAAACTTCGAGAGTTTTCACCCCAAGGACTGTCTTCCTCCACTGTTTGCCAACGCAGACATCTCCAACACTATGCCTTGCAGACCCCCGCTGGCCCAGACACCAGAAAAGGCTGGTGTGTCCAGACTCCTAACTGAGGCCAGCAGCATGAGCTTCCCAATCTTTCTACCCAGAAACATCATTATTTTCACACAGCCTGACTTCTTTCCCTTGTGTCTCTGAAGATGCACACCCTGTTCTTTCTGGGACTACCTCAATCTGTACTCTGGGCCCCATTTCCACTGGATTCCTTACCAAATTATACTTTGTCAAATGACTCAGTTCTCTAATTTCCTCACTATCCCCTTTCCATGATTGATTCCTTTCTGCCTTATTATAAATCATATCTCTAAAGCCTAAAGAACCTTTGCCATCCAGTTATTGGCTCTGGCCCCTTTCTTTTACTGCCAAACTTCTCAGAAGAATTGTCAACACTAATTGTTCACAGTATGCTCCATCTCCCATCCATTCGTCTGTCCACTGCAGTCAGACATGTGGTCGGCCTGTCTGAGAACCTAGTCCCCATACGGTAATCCTCAGGTTGGCCCCTTTCCAATCTTCGGCCTGGGCCTCTCTGCTCTGTCCGGTGTCAGCACCACTCCCTCCTCTGAGACACTTTCCATGTTCTACTTTTCAGTGCTCCTCCCACCACTCTGGCAACTCTTTAATTTTTACCGTCCAATCCCTTTTGCCTGTCCTCTAACTCAGAATTCCTAGTCCTAAGTGACCAGAAGATCTGGGACATCTCTAAAATTCTACACATTACTTTGCAGGCATTTGTATTTTTCTAAAGAGAGGTGTAATATTTTTAACAGAGACTCAAGAAAAATATTTGTTTTTCACCAGGTTTCCATTCTCAGCCTTACCTTACTATAAGCAATAATGGCAAATCTCTTAATTTGTGGTTTTGGCCACACAAAGGCTGGTGTCTCTCTAAGTGACATCTCAGTCTCCACTTCATGGGGCCCGATCAACATTGCCATTGGTTAGTGGAATGTGACCAAGAAGACACGTGGGCTCTGTCTATCCAATGTGCTCAAAACCCAGCTCATTACTCTTAGCCTAAATCTGTTTTTTATTCTGTGTTTCTTAGCTCAGTGGCAACACTACTAGACATTTCAACATCACCCAACTACACTTTTCTCCTTTGATATTATTAGTAACTGAACAATGCTAGAGTTTATGCCCATTTTTCTTCCTCTTATGAATAATTTGGCACTGAGCATGCCTGTTCCTCTCTACCCCAACATCCAGTCTTTCCACCCTCCTTTATTTTTCCTTCTTTATCTTTTTAATTTAAAAATTTTATTGGCAGGCTCTTGCTCTGTGACCCAGGCTGGAGTTTAAGCGGCACGATCAGAGATCACTTCAACCTCAAACTCCTGGGCTTAAGTGATCCTCCCATTTCACCTTCCTGAGTAGCTAAATTTTTTCTAGCAATGGGGTCTTGCTATGTTGCCCGGGCTGGTTTCAAACTTCTGGACTCAAGTAATCCTCCTTCCTCAGCCTCCCAAAGTTCTGAGATTATAGGTGTGAGCCACTGCACCCAGCCTTTTCAGCTCTTCTGACTGGGACCCTGTAAGAGTTTGTGAGCTCATCTGTGCATGTACAGTTTCTCCTCACATTTCTTCTACCGCTTTTATTATAAAATGTATTTATAATTTTGGGAGGAGGGGTTGGGATAACTCGTGTTTCTCTTAACTATAAGACATTCTGCCTTCCCAATGCTTGGTCAGCTGACAGCTGCTCTGGTTTACCTGCTGTTGTGTGCTCCACACACTCTGGCTCTGGCTGCAGGAAAGTGCTACCCCCCATCCCTCATATGGCCTGTCTGGGTTCACGCCACGCCTCTGCTGAGAATGCCATCTTCCCCATCCTGCTCTGAGTGCTCAGCTCTGCTTCTTTCCAAAGACACGTTTCCATATGACCCTCATAAAGATGCCTAAAGTCCCCCCAAAATAAATCCCTTCCTCCTTAGACTCCTTTCTCTCAAGTGCTGCAGGCACGCGGGCTGCCTTTCTTCCCATCCTGGGGTCTAGAACAGCACTCTGCTCTACTGAGCACTTGAGGAATGCTTGATGAATGAATGGGTGGGTGCAGGGCTGATACATGGATGAACAAACTCACAAATAAAGTTAGCATGCTGGGAGGCGTATGAGTATGTGTTGACAGACACGCATATTTATCTAAGGCCACATGACTATGCCAAGCAAAGAAGACAACTCACTTGAGCTGTATTCATTATTTACTTTACCCTTTATAGAAATAGTTTTGAAGCTGGGAAAGACCAAATGAAAATTTAAACATAATACACTCGATGTTGGTGTTGTCTTTTTGTTGACTGTCTTGTGGTAACTTGCAGAATAAACATAAGGAGTCACTGTAGTTCTCTGAAGGATGATGGTCCAATGCTTCATTAAATAATATTAAGATATAGCAAGTTCAGGATTTGCCAAAATAATCCAGGCATGACTGGAATTCAATATGCAGTTTGTGCCAAAATGCTAGCAAACCAAAGAGTTATTACTTTAAACAACAGGATTTTTCTTTTAAGCTCATGTAAGTATTATCACTTATATAGTTCTCAAAAAAAGGTTTAACTTGCTGTTTTAACTGCAGTGTATTCACTTCGCTACTGCTTATTCTTAAGTATAAATTATTATCCCTTTTGTTCTATACTTCCATATCCTACTACAGCCCCCAGGCAGAAGGAGGAACATTAGTGAAATTCATCAGCTCGCCTACTCCCAACTATTGTGGATACATTCAAAACAACTCCCAGATTTTCCTCATCAATGGGTTATGGGGACATGAGTTCTTTATCACCAGATCTTGAAGGAGTAACTTCCTGAGTTGCCTGATGTATAGTCAAGGCATAGAAGATTCACATTTTCAACAAGTATTCATGAACAGCCTACTATGTTCTAAGTGACCATTTAAGAGCTAAAGTAGTAAACAGAACAAGATACAAACAGCAGATACTCTTAACAAATAAATTCACTCACAATGGGTGATTTATGAGCATACCTGCCCACAACGCACTGAGTGTTCAGCAGTTTTTAAGCAAAAATGGCATGACCCCTGTGCCTCACCCTCCCTATTCACCCGATCTCACCCTGAGTGGCATTTTTTGTTTCCCCGAATGAAAAAAGTCCTCAAAGGGAAATGTTTTGCTGATGTGGAAGAGGTGAAACAAAAAATTTGACAAATTCAGAACACTAGAGACAAGCACACCTCTTTCTGCTTCTGAGTAGGACTCCAAATAAACACCTAGAATCACAGCTGTTTAGAAAGGGAGGCTGCACCTACAGTGGGGGATGTCAAATAGCACAGCTTCTCTGGAAAAGTTTGGTGGTTTCTGAAAAGCCTAAATGTAGAGTTATTATATGGCCACCAATTTCCTCCTAGGCATATATGCAAGAAAAATGAAAATACATGCAAAGTGTATAAGCACATTAAAAAAATATTTTTCCAATCCATATTGATTGACTCCACGGATACAGAGGGCTGACTGTACTGATATATGCTACATTAAAAAACACTGTGCTAAGTGAATGAAGCCAGACACAAGAGGCCACATTTCACACACTGTGTAATTCCACTTATATGAGATGTCAAATAGGTAAATCTATAAAGATGGAAAAGTAGATTCATGGTTGTCTTGAGCTGGGAGATGGGTAGGGGTAAATGAATGATTGCTAATGAGGTATGGAGTTTGTTCTGGAGGTGATGAAAACATTATAAAACTGTGGTGATGGTTGCACACCTCTGTGACTATACTAAAAACCAATGAGTTACATGCTTTAAGTACGTGAATTGTATGCTATATAAATTATATCTCAAGAAAGTTGTTATTTTAAAAAATTAGGTCGGTAGGTAAATAAATTATCTTCAAAAGATATCAAAAATATTACAGTTGACTTTCGAATGACATGAGTTCGAACTGCACGGGTCCACTTACATGCACACTTTTTCAGCAAAAGTTATCCCACATGACTGCCTCTTCTGCCTCCTCTTCCCTCTCTTCCACCTCTGCCATCCCAGAGCCAGCAAGATCAACCCCTCTGCTTCCTTTCTCCTTCTCCTTGGTCTCCTTACTCAACAGCAGGATGACAAGGATGAAGACCTTTATGATAATCCTCTTCTACTTAATGAATAGTATATATGAAGGGGGAATCCCCCCCCAAAAAACAATTATTTTTTGGAAGGTGGGCCCCTTGTAATACAGGCTTCCTCCGCTAGGTAAGTGGCCTAGGAACTCTGGCATCAGTGTACCAGCCAGCATTGTTGTGAGAGGTTGCATTCGGCTTCAGTGAATTTTGGTTTGGAGAGTCTTTCAACACATTTGCCCATTTCATGATGGGTAATTTATGAGCGCACCTGCCCACAACACACTGAGTGCTCAGCAGTTTTAACCCAAAACTCCCTATTCACCCAATCTCACCCTGAGCGGCTTTTTTTGTTTCCTCGGATAAAAAAAGTCCTCAAAGGGAAATGTTTTGCTGATGTGGAAGAGGTAAAACAAAAAATCTGACAAATTCAAAAACTGCTTTGAGTGGAAAAAGCATCTCAAGAGGTGTCTTGTGTCAAATGGAGAGTACTCTGAAGGTGACTGAAGTTTAAACATGTATGAATACACAATTTTTTAAATAAATAAATTGTGGGGTTTTTGGGTCCCTCTCATATATTTTCTCTTCTTTATGATTTTCTAGTAACATTTTCTTTTCTCTAGCCCACTTTATTGTAAGAGTACAGTGGCTAATACATATGATATACAAAATATGTGTTAACTGACTGCTGACCATTAAGACTTCTGGTCACCAGTAAGCTATTAGTAGTTAAGTTTTTGGGGAATCAAAAGTTAAAAATGGATTTTGACTTTGCGGGAGGGTGCCCTTATCCTTGAATTGTTCAAGGGTCAACTGTACTAGCTATTCACCAACATCTTTTGTTAGTTAATCAAAACCAGAATTTCGAGATGTTTCTAAATTGAAGGATTCATTCTACATCTGGTTTCCCAGACATCTGCTAGAAGCTGGTGAAATAAAGACGAATAAGGCATATCTCAACTCCAGAGATAATTCAGCCTGTTCACTGATGTCCTCCTCACCTTCTTCCTCCTCCTGACTTAGATGCCTGACAACTGAAAATTGTTGAGACAATACCACTTTTGGAGGGAAGGTTGGTTTTTTGGTAATAAATATTTATAACAAAACTTGCCATTTTAACCATTTTTAAGTGGACAGCACAAAAGCATGAAGTACATTCACACCATTGTACAATAATCCCTGCCAACTATCTCCAGAACATTTTCATTATTCCAACCTGAAACTCTACCATTTTGTACCAACTCCTCATTCTCCCTCTTCTCTAGCCCCTGGCAACCACCATTCTACCTTCTCTGTATGTATCTGACTATCCTAGAATACCATCCTTTTTGATTTTTCAATTTTCCTGAGAAAGGCTCAAACTTTCTAGCAGATTTCCAAGTGACTTTTTCAATAATCAGGTAAACTGAAATGTGGTAAACATAACTGAAATTCTAATTTTTAAAAATGACCTTTTTTGTGAAGAGGCAAAGAATTTGTTACCTCTTAACTGCTACTGCAGGGCATAGAGTAGTTCAGAGAACTTTGTGGGGTGGGGGGGACCCAACAAAACAACAAAGACAACAAGAGTGTGCTTTTTGCAGTTTTATACTGTTCTATTGACACTCATAGGACTAAACCAGCCATTTTACTGCATGCAAACTGTACCTCAAAAAGCTGTTAAAAAAAAAAGTGAAGAGACCCTTGTATTCTGGGGTTGACACTCTCTCAGGCCTGGTGGGCGCTTCTGCCCATCACCTGCTGCGTGACCTTTCCCACCCCTCACTCGTCCACCCTTACCCTGCAGCCCTCCCCATCCACGGAAGACAGAAAGGTCATCTTTAGGGCAACGTGCCGACGAGGGCTCGACCACATGCCAACTGACCACCAAGGCAGTGCTACTCACTTCAGCAGTTTTTGCTTCATGGCAGAATCTTTGAAGCTTCTAAATTCTTCTCCTGCTTTGATCTCATAAAACTGGGGCTTCAGCACTGTCTGCTGGTCCTCCTTGCGCCGTTCCTGCCGCTTCACTTTTTCCTCCTGCTGCAGAAGTTTGCGCTGCTTCCTGACCTCTTCAACCCAGTCTTTTTCATCATCTGAACTCTCTGAACTTTCTGCATCACTCGGTTTTCCTTCCGGTTCTTCCTCCTCTTCCTGAATATAAAAATAGTAAGAAGCAGCTCCCTTCTCCCAACCAAACACTGACCTATTATGTTCTTTTAAGCAGCATTAGCCCATTAGCGCACGTGACAACTGCTCCAACATGTGCATTGAAAGGAATGTCTTTAATTGAATAAGATGTACTTCCAGCTCAATGCTAAACAATTACTATGTAATTAATTATATCTTACGTATTATAAAATATTCTAACTTATACAGAAAACTTTATATTAAAGAAGCAGCAGCAAATTCTAAACAATAAGGAATACATTACTTTTCCATGAAGTTCTTGTTGCTCTAAAAGTCTTAGTTTCTTCTTCCTTTTTTCACTAATTTTTGAAACAAGCGGATTCAGAAGCCTAAATTCTTCACTCTCTTCATCTACTTGGAAGTCAGGGTTCTCAAACATAACTTTAAACCGATCATCAGTAAGAATATTAGGAAGGCTCTATAAGAAAAAGAAGAAAAGGTATGCAAAAGTTCAAGTTAATATCTGAATAAAATATGACTAGAAAGATGATTTAAAAACACTAATTCTATTATAAATTAATAAGCTGCATATAGCATACATTATTAGCTCCTTATGAAATTTCTTTAGAACTAGTTTCCAGAACCTTCTAACCGTTCTTAGCTTTTATCTCCCACCAACAAAACAAATTCTATTAATCTACTTTGCACATGACCTATATTACTTGCCCATTATACACAATGAGCCAAAAATGAGCTTTTTTAGCTAACTTTATGCTTAACACATTGGAAATAATTTTCTTTAAAACTTTTGATGCAAAAAACATTTTCAAGAAAATGAAACATTTTTGGAAATATGGCTTTTAAGCACAGTATTATGCTGAATTAAAAGAAGCAATTCTAGCTGGGCTTGATGGCTCCGTGGCTCAGCCTATAATCCCGCGCCTTTGGGAGGCTGAGGTGAGTGGATTGCCTGAGCCCACGGGTTCGAGACCCGCCTGGGCAGCGAGACCTCATCTCTACAATAAATAAAAAAATCAGCCAGGCGTGGTAGCGCGCGCCTATAATTCTGGCTACTCAGAAGGTTGAGGCGGAAGGATCGCCGGAGCCCAGCAGGTCGAGGCTGCAGTGGCTGGAAGCGGCCACTGCACTCCAGTCTGGGCGACCGAGTGAGACTCCAACTCAAAAAAAAAAAAAAGAAGCAATTCTTTCAACTTCATATTCCAAAGCTGGGAGAGAAAGTATGCACAGGTAGTAAGTCAACAATATATGTGACAGGGAAGTGGGGGGCTGGTGTTTACCCACTCCAGCTGAGTGGATGTTTCCAACATTTACTGAATAGTTTCATCAATGTTCTTCCCCAGGTCACTTAACTGTTCTCAAAGGACATATCCTTAATGTAATAAAATTTGGCTATGAGACCCATTTGGATAACTGAGAACTGACACAAAATTTCTTTTTATTCATACCATTTTGAATAGGAAGCTTTCTAAAATGTATTGAAGCATATCGGTTCATTTAAACATACGACACAGTATCTTATACATGTAAGACTCTTTTACTGCTCCTTATCTGCTATAGGCTTAGAAGCCAAATAAAACAGCCTATTTAGAATGGTTTGACAATCAGAGTAAATAGCCTTGAACATAGCTGAAGAAAGCTAACCTGTTTGTGATGGACTCTGACTCTACTGAACAGCCTATTTTACTGTTTCTCCACTATTGAGAATAAATAAAGTTCCTAATACTGTATTTGTGCCAGGTCCATACAAAAATATGGTAAAGCATAAGACATTAGGGTACTTGACCTGTTTATTACATGTATGTACCTAAAAACTGATACACCCTTACTTAAAATTCTATAAGATATTAAATTCAACAAGTCTTCCCCGATTAAATATCATTTTCAAGATAGAGTTAACACTAAGGAAGAAAGATCTTGGTCTTGATCCTAATCTAGTAAGGAAGAAAAAAATTATAAACAAATATGCTACCAGGCATCTTCCAAAGGCTTGATAGTGTTGAAAGTGCCACAGGAGTAGACAGGTAAAGTAACCCCAACAAGAGACATTCTGAGAGGGGCCTGAGAAGGTGGCATCTAGAAGGAGGCTTGAGAGAAGAGTGGGTTTCAGCAAGTGGGAAATGGAAAAAAGCATTTCTAGCCAACAGAGGAGTAGTAAACAGTCTGATAACATAAGTAGAGTAGCATAATTTGAAAAAGCATTTTTTTTTTTTGAGTTGGAGTTTCACACTGTTTCCCAGGCCTCAGTCTCAACCTACTGAGTTCAGGTGATCCTTCCACCTCAGCCTCCCAAGTAGCTGGGACTATAGGTGTGCAGCACTATACCTGGCTATATTTTCTGATTGACTGTAGAGTTGAGGTCTTGCCAAGTTGCCCGGGCTAGTCTTGAACCCCTAGGCTCAGGCAATCCTCTCACTTCTGCCTCCCAAAGTGCTGGGATTACTGGCATGAGTCACCATGCCAGGCTGAAAAAGCATTTTTTGATCAGGTCATACTATAAAGGGTTTCAAATACTTTGACTATTATTCTGAAGTTAAGGATGAAACCACTGGAGAAGAGTAAAGGGTGGAGGGAGGAGGGGAAGGGAAGACGGATGAGAAACAGAAGTGTGCTTCAAGAGTCCGCAGCAGCATGGTGTCTGATGGACTGTGGAGGGAGAAGACACCTGAGGAAATGAACAAAAAGGGCTTGAATCAGGGCAACAGAAGCACAAGAGTGGAAAAAAATACGTTTTAGTAAAGAATTATTGTGAGATAAATTAGAACTGAAGCTATGGAGATGGGAAGGTTAAGAATTAAAAACAGGGTGAGAAACTTCTCTCGAGCATCTTGCTCAGGTGCCAGGCTCCAGTATTGGTGAGCGTTAGAAAGACAGCGGGTGGAATAAAGGGAAGAAACCATGCTCCACTTAAGACTGCTCAACTCTGTGGTCTCCACAAGGTGTCCAGGAGCAACACGTCAGGTCTCAGGAGAGAGGAAGGGGTTACACCTATAAAAATGGGATAAGTAGTATTGCCAAAAAGCCAGATGCTTTCAAATGAATAGCTATGCGCCAATTACACATTATCAGACTAAAACAAACCTGAGGGTGCCAGGTGTGGTGGCTCATGCCTGTAATCCCAGCATTTTGAGAAGCTGAGGTAGGAGGATTGCTTGAGCCCAGGAGTATGAGAGCAGCCTGAGCAACATAACAAGACCCTGTCTCTAATAAACTGAGAAAAAAGCATTTTCATCTTACTACATTTATGAAAGAAATAAAATTAACAAGGAGAGAAACATGTTAAAATGAATATGCTGCTGGTGTTCTTAAGATTTTTAAATTTAAAACAAATCAATTGCATTGCCTAAAAACACGTATGCTCTGGATGAACAATTATAAAACAAAAACTCTTCTGACCCAGCTGTAAAAATATTTCCCCCAGGGGTTTTTCCTACTCTAATTGTTTGTTTTCACAGCTGTCTTTAAACAAAAAGTAGGATAAGGCATAGTTAGTGATGTTCTATCCTAGTTTACAAGTGTCTGGCTAGTGATCTGCTCTATAAATACATACATACACATGCTCAACACTTACCATTAAAATATGGAAATCATCTTAAAGTACTGTTCATACCATAGCCCACCTTAAAGAATTCTATTTGTTGAACTGAGAATGCTAGTTATGAATATTTTGTTCCCAACATAGTAACACTTGCCATTTGAAACAAATTGTTTCTTTTTTTTTTTGAGTTGGAGTCTTACTCCGTTGCCCAGGCTGGAGTGCAGTGGCACGCTCCTGGCCACCGCAGCCTCGAACTGCTGGGCTCCGGTGATCCTTCTGCTTCAGCCTTTCAAGTAGCTGGAACTACAGGCACGCACTACCACACCCGGCTAATTTTTTTTGATTTATTGTAGAGATGAGGTCTCACCAAGTTGCTCACGGGTTCAGGCTATCCACTCACCTCAGCCTCCCAAAGCGCGGGATTACAGGCTGAGCCATCGAGCCTGGCTAAACAAATTATTTCAATGCTATAGTATCTATGAAATTAACTTGATACAGACTTCTGAGTAAAGACGGTGGCTTGAACACAAGAATCTCGTTCAAATCTCTCCTGAAACTCCATAAAACAATAGAAAAAGGGCTTTTTAAAAAGGACGCAAACCCTTACGGATGAGGAGGAAAGGAAAAAAGAGCAATAAAGATTTGGAAGCAAGAAAAGGAAGTCTATTTAAAATCCCACCCCCAGCTCTGGAAAGCCTAGCCACTGGCCCTTTCCCATTGGAGGAGGGAGAGGAGGAGGTATCTGGCTGGGGCCTGGCATGGCAAGAGCAAGGAAATAAGTGTGTTGGAGGCAAGGAGGGGAAGCGAAGGCTGGCACACGAGGCCTCGGTGTCCCCATGAGCCCACATCTTCCCAAGCTGTCATGACCCACAGTGGTCAGTCCTCAGACTGCTGACAGGCAGGCCTTCACTCTCCAAGCAGAAGGAACTGACCAGTCAGGAGAAAGACCTAAAAGATAATGATATTTGGCTAGCTTAGCTAAGTCACCACAGTGATTGAGGGACCCTGCCCACCTTAGAGTTTTCATTCAACCTTTTAACTCCCTCACTCTTCACTATGAACAAATAATCAAGGATGATGGCAGGAAAAACTAATTCGTTTCTAGACTGAAAGAAGCTACCAGGCAGTCAGCACTTGGGCGTGATTTCGAGACTGAAAATGGACCCACAGTCATCCTATTCCATCCCATGGAGGGTTCCTCAGACACTCCCTCTTTCTGAGCTTACTTCTCTTATTTTGGAGGAGCAAATCCTCTAGTAGCTTCCTGAGGAAAAGTAGCACGTAAGGGTAATCAGTTGCTGTTGCTGAGAACTTGCATGTTTGAAAAGGATTAGAAGGTGACCAGTCCAGAATGGAATGGGGCAGAAAGGTCTAGAAACAACTTTTTCAAGAAGGTAAATAAGTATGAAGTCTGACCTATATAAATGTTTCAAAATTATACTTAGACAACTGGTAAAGAACTGGGGATTGATAGATGATAACTACATAGAAAGCAAACAAAAGAGACAATTATTAACTCCAGGGAAATAAAGGTTGTACAAGAAATGCAGTCATAGATAGCTACTAGCTCTGACCTGGCTGAAAATAGTATTTGCATAAGTATAACAATGTAATGCCGAATACTGACTTAAGCATCAGCTAAAAAGGCAAAAGTGGTTGAGAAGAGGTGAAAATGGGGGGGGGGGGACCACAACAGACAATGGAATAGTATCTGTTCCTAATGAGACCTGGAGAAATGTTGAGCTTTTAAGGCTACCTATGTGTAACTGTAATAAATAAATAAAAACCCAAATTTTAACTGGTACTAAAAAAGCTTTAAAAATAATATTTTGAACATTAACACTGATCTGATCTAACCCAAAGGGTCTGTACACATAATTCTATCTTTTCCCTACAGAGGTGAGTGAGTTCTTACTTAAATATAAGCTATTCATGGCATTTAGGATTCCTGAGGCCATTAAGACATATCTATTCCACAGTTTCCTAGCCATGGAGTACACATGGCCTAGAGAGCTCATGAACGTCCCTGCCTATGCTACTGCAGAATCCAAGAAAAGTATATTCAACCACGGCTTTAAGGCAACAGTGAAAAACTAGCAGAAAAGGCTGACGTGCAAAAAATGACACTTGTAGTAAAAACAGCTCTAATCACAACTCAAATCCTTTACAAATCAAATGGACCACAAATGCCTTGCCTCTCAAAGCTGTCTGTGAATACTGGAAGTTCATATGTATTTGTTGAAAGAATAAATTGATTTATTCTTAATTAGAATTGATACTACCAAATTTCTGAACTTAGACAACATCTAAATAATGCTTATTGATATTGTGCAGTGGTTCACTTCCTACGTTAGATTCAACACCAACTGTTGAGTAAACATTAGACTTTTATTATGTTATCATGTTATGTGGTAGCAATATTTGGGAACATACTTCACTGTCTGTCTCCATTAAATTTCAGTTGCAGACAAAGCAGAACATAACTGTGAGATACAGACTTTCAAATCAGGAGATATCAGAACTACTAAAACTCTTGATGTTTTGAGGAGCTGAGTTCAAAGGCAAGACTAATGACCTGTTGAAGGATTTAACAATTCTATTAAGCATTCTTTACAATTTATAATGAAGAATTCTTCCCTTAATTCATGATGTTTAAGTTCTTCATTTTACATAAGATAAAATGGTTAAACAATTATACACACTTTTTCTAAGCATAGCCTCATATTTTGAGAAGGGCACATGACTATTTCTGGAATGAAACTGAATTCTAATCAAAGGGCCTGATTTGGGCCAGTAAGTCATCAAAAAGCAAAGCAGACTGGGGGCACATTTTACAAATACTACTCTCTAGCAGAATTGTGTTATCAGGTAATATAGCTACAAAGACAGCATTTTCAGCTACGAGCAGCTGGAGAGAAACTGCTGTTTGATGGAAGAAGAAAAAAATTTCTAATGTTGTTGGCGAGGTGCAGTGGCTCATGTCTGTAATCCCAGCACTTTGGAGGCACAGGCAAGAGGACTGCACGAGGTCAGGAATTCAAGGCCAGTCTGGGCAACAAAGTGTGACTCTGTCTCTACAAAAGATAAAAAATAAAGTAAAAGGGGGAAAAAAAAACAGGCTGAGTGTGGTGGCTTATATCTGTAATCGCAGCACTTTGGGTAGGCCAAGACAGGAGAATTGCTTGAGGTCAGAAGTTTGAGATCAGCCTGGGCAACATAGCGAGATCCTGTCTCTACAAAAATAAAAACAAATTTCTCTACAAAATTGAAAATAAACTTAAAATTAAATTAAATTTTAAAAAGGAAAAATAAAAGAACTTAAAAACTTTAACATAATTTCTAAAGTTCTTCCTTGCACTTACAGTAGAAACAGTAAACATCCTGCTTATTCTTTACAGGATGACCCACAAATAAAATAAATAAATAAATGTCAACTTGGTTGTCCATTAAAGAGAATATAGCAGCAAAAATGAATGCCAGTGGAATACATATTTGACTGAAGGTAACATAAAGGCAAGTCCTTGATTTGTACAACATTGACAGGAAGAAGTAGCCACGGTGTAATTATACATCAGGTGACTCAGTAACAGTTCAAATTTCAGTTACCTCTGTTCATCAACTGTCAGTATTTATAGAAAGTACAATTAGCTTTTCAGTTCACAAATCCATATGTAAATAATACATGCACATCATGGTCAGTGGCCAATTATGTCACTTTTTTCAAAGCCTGTCAGTGACTGCAGTGTGAGGTGCAGTGAACTTCCTATTCAGCTCATGCAGACAGGAAGTGTGGAGCTGTTGTTGCCTCTTTATGTCCAAAGAGAAACTTGTGACATTTTACAAAAATGGACAATTAAGAGAGAACTGGCCAACAGAGATTAAAAAAAAAATTGAATCACATTTAAAGGGAGTTCTAGAAGAAAGAGCTGACTGTGGGAATGTGGACGCTACCGCGGGCTGGGACTCTAGATCCGCAGTGAGGGGGCCATGTGAAGGTGAACATCTCAAAAGAAATGAGGACAAGCCGGGCTCGGTGGCTCAGCCTGTAATCCCGCGCCTTTGGGAGGCTGAGGTGAGTGGATTGCCTGAGCCCGCGGGTTCGAGACCCGCCTGGGCAGCGAGACCTCAGCTCTACAATAAATCAAAAAATCAGCTGGGCGTGGTAGCGCATGCCTGTAATTCCAGCTACTCGAAGGCTGAGGTGGAAGGATCGCAGGAGCCCAGCAGGCGAGGCTGCGGTGGCCGGAAGCGGCCACTGCACTCCAGTCTGGGCGACAGAGTGAGACTCCAACTCAAAAAAAAAAAGAAATGAGGACAGCAGTTGTGACAACAAGGAAAATGTCCCACTGGAAGTGATGCTGGCAAAAGACGGTGCTGGCAAAAGACTTCACAGTAAAGGAACTCTTGGAGACATTTCATGATATCAAAAGGCAAAGTATAAAACACTGGAAGCTCCAGTGAATATGACAATTTGTGAGGGAAAGAGAAGTACTGGCTCCTACTGTAAGTTTAGGATGAGAAGAAGGCAAGCACTGTTTCAAGCACTCTTGACAAGGTTTTTCTTTATTTTAGACAAAGAAATAAAACTGTCAATTTTGCTTTATTTCTAATGTTCTGAATTACAGTACACTAAATAGATGCTAGTCTTCCTATTTTTTTATTTCTCTATACATTTATTTTTATTTTATTTGATGTTATTTTTTGAGTTGGAGTCTCACTCCATCACCCAGGCTGGAGTGCAGTGGCATGCTCATGGTCACCCCAGCATCAACCATCTGGGCTCCGGCGATCCTTCTGCCTCAGCCCTCCAAGTACCCGGAACTACAGGCGCATGCTACCCTGCCCAGCTAATTTTTTGATGTATTGTAGAGGTCTCACCATGTTGCCCAGGCTGGTCTCGAACCTGCGGGCTCAGGTAATCCTCTCATTTTGGCCTCCTACAGTGCTAGGATTACAGGCTTGAGCCACCGCACCCGCCCTCCCTATATATTTATAATGGATGGTAAGAGAGTTTTTAATGTTTTGTTAAAAATGTTTAAAGGCGGCCAAGCGTGGTGGCTCATGCCTGTAATCTCAGCACTTTGGGAGGCCGAGGAAAGATTTCTTGAGCCCAGGAGTTCGAGACCAGTGTAGGCAACGTAATGACACTTCATCTCTATATAACCAAACCAAAAAACAACATACCAACCCCCCCCAAAAAAGCTATAGCACAATGGCAACTTTTCCTACTGACTGTGAAGACTGCTTTGCACGTACTCAGCATGTGGGTCATTTCTACCCTTTTGCACTACCATATATTCTAAATCTTCTCTGGCTTCCTCCAACCTCAACAAAAGTGTACCAAAGACAGAGGGCAATGGAAGGGGATTTCTTCTGCCTTATAAAAAGGTTCTAGCATATCCTGCAGCACAAAGTAGCAAAATTAAAATTTTACTTAAATGTCCTACCCACTATCGTATGATTAAGGGCTCAAACATAAAATGCAAGTAAGAATGCATAATATGCAGCCTGAATTAGCTCCACTCTCCAAGGATTACTTCCATTTAGCTTGTAAAATGACACTAGGAAACTAAAAGTTACCTAATCATCCTTAGGCTTGGCTAACCAGAACACCAATGTGAATATTCTGAGGAGTCAACACAGCAGGAATCACTTGCATTTTAAATACTTGAAGATAAACATACACGTTTATATATATTGGTATTGATTAGAGAGGTACATAGCCATAGCACACAGATATAAATTTAAATATGCTTTTAAGTAATTATTTCAACATTGGTACACTATTCATGTCATGAAAATGAAAGCATAAAAGTCATCTATCTATTTACTTACGGAAGGTTTCCAAAAATTAAGATTTAAATAATCTCTTAAAAGAATGTAAGAGACAGGATGAGGGGATGTGGGGAGAGGCTAAGGAAACAGAGCACTAAAGAGGGAGCAGTGAGTCTGAGTCAGCTGAAAAATCCCAGCACTAGAATGTCCACATCTGGCCCTTGCATATTACAGATGAAACAACTATGACCTGGTAAAGCTGAGGAATCACCCAAGATTATGCAACCACTGAGAAAAAGAGCCAAAGACAAGGCACTATAGCTAAAGTTGCTGGGTGCTGATAAAGAGAGTGAAACAGAAAAACGTCACGAAAAGAGCTCGCTTATCTTTCATTCACTTACTTGGTTAAAAATCAGATCATAGAGAAAAGATGAGCAAACAGAAAGCCTCCTGAGAGCACCAGGCAGCTGGCCCAGAGCTGTGGGCTAGCCCTTGCTCAGAGAGAGGGGTTCTGTAGGCTCTGGCAGAGATCAGATCCTGACAACTCCTTCCAGCACGTAGCCAAGCTTCGCTATCTGCCTGCCTGATCTAAGGAGATGAGAAAACAGGACTGGGAAAAACCCAGGGAATCTTCATATATCCAGAAAAATTAGGAAGACATCTCTGCCTCTGGACAATATCCAGCTAAATGAAGCGACAACCCTCATCTATTCTGTAGCTGATCTTCATCTATTTCTATATTAGTAAAGGAGGGCAGGGGGCAGTTCCATGTCAGCATGTGCAATCCAAATAACACCGAGTCCAAATAA
Organism: Carlito syrichta; assembly: GCF_000164805.1. Lineage (NCBI taxonomy): Eukaryota > Metazoa > Chordata > Mammalia > Primates > Tarsiidae > Carlito > Carlito syrichta. The sequence goes on from NW_007252748.1 coordinate 203,477, forward strand.
AAAGCAGTTACTTATGGAATTATAAGCAAACCTAGTTTAGCACAAAGAACAACGGCAACATACATATAAGAATTTTTTTAAAACCCTACATATTTGAAAGGATAAAGTAGATTATAATAAACCCGTAAGACAGAATATACAACCATTAAAAATACAAAGAATTTTAACAAAATAGTGACATACCTATGTTATTTTACAGAACTAGGATACTTTACAAGATATAAGAATATCTTGCTACTATAATTTTAAGACAAATAAGAAAAAATTCATTAAGATATTAATGGTGGCTTTCTCTGGGTTTGAAAATTATATGGGTCGCTTTCTTCTTGATATGTTTTCTATTTTCCAAATTTCCTATATTGAGCATACACTTACTATCTCATAAGCCAAAACAAAAAACTACACCTATTTTTAAGGTAAAAAGAAACAACAGCAATGTAGAAACAATTGACAATATTTTCTCTGCCTTATAAAATCTTACCTTAACTTTCTTCTTCCACGTAGACTTTTGTTTCTCCTCTTCTTCCTCAATTAACTTAAGTGCCAGCTCTTTGTTAACTTTTGGTAATTTCTAATAGACAGGAAAAAAGCTCTATTAAGATATCTACATTTTTGCTTTAAATGTTAAGAGTTCTATAAAGAGTATAAGTTTATAAACAGGAGCTACCTAATTTTTAGTTTAAGAATTTCATTATCCCCAGAGTAGGAAATATGAACACAAGGGATGTCATCAGGCGGGCCATATGACACAAACACAGCAACCTCAGCACACGGCTGGGAGAACTCGCCATCCCTCAAGTCCGTTCCCTACACACCAAGAAGCGTACTGGGAAAGGCTGCCTGGGGCCTCCATCAGTCAGAAGAGGTCTAGGATCCCTACCTGATTAACAAGAGGCCACTGGGTATGTTTCTGTAGCCTCTGGCTGGAGGTGCCCGGAACTGCTAAAATGCTACCAATCACGCTAACTGCACTATTTCCTGCTCCTGATACAGCAGATTTCTAAAGGGAATTCTAGATTTGAGTCTGACAACTCTCAGGATCAAAAGTTACAAGCTATCTACTTTCCTTTCCACTTGGTACTTTGTTCTATGGTTCAGCAAGTAAAATGCAACTTTGATAAGTGCTAGAAAGAGTGGTGGCAAAAGTATTCCTTAGCCCAGTCTCTTTGCCAACAAACTTTTAACTATTCTGTAAAAAAGGAAAAAAATACTAAGGTAACTGCAGAAAAGAGTCACTTGTCTTTTGTAATGAAAGAGTATACACATATATCAGTGCTCAGTTACAAGCACTGAGATCATTCAGTGATTAAACTCAATCAACAGGGGTGGCTGGAGAGAGACTGGAAGGCAGGAGGAAGGTAGGTCTTGCTCTTCCCTGTTTGTTCACTGGGCTGCACCACACAACAGCTCACAGCCCTGGAAGCAAGAGGCAGTCCAACAGCAGCAGTGGAAATGTTTGCAGTTTGCAGTTTCTAACACTCCTAGAACACCCTTACTATGCCTCAAGGAGCCCAGCACCAGCCTGTGGCCCTTCCCCAGAAGTATGGCTCCATCTCCTCAGGGCCTCTTCCTTCCTATTCCTGGCTGCTTCCTGCAATTAATCTCTCTCATCCATACCTCTGCAGTTGGCCTGAAAAGTTCTCTAAAACCCGGCTAATAATTCTTTACACTAAATTCTACTAATACACCTGGTGTAGTTTGTTTCCTGATAGAGTGATGACCGTTTCCCATGATGAAAAGGGTCTGACATACAGCCAAAGAACAATAAGAAAACAAAGCCCCAACACTCCAAAAATGGAAAACCCATTTGAAAACACCATCAGATTTTCTTAGTGGGGGTGGCAATATCAGTCATTCTAGCCATACCACAGAGTTCATAATGATAAAACTAAAGAGTATCCACCTCATGACAAACAAAATATACTAAAAAAAATTAGTAAAAGATGGAAATTAAAAATGTTCAACTAAGAAAAGATTGATAGATTTCTTTGGAATAATACACAAAATGAAAATTAAGTACTCTTCTCTGGTAAATTTAGTGGTGAGGATAATATTTACCTTTAATTGGACTCTCTGTGCACGTGTTTCTTCTATTTTCTGTCGTATTTTATCTTTTCTATATTCTTCATAAGCAAATGGATTTACCATTAGTTTCACCTTTTCAAAATGAAAGAATTTTAAAAATAAAAGAATGGTATTTAGTAACATCATTTTCATACACACCATGACTATTATGCCTAAATCAGACAGAACCCTTACAAATCCTAAGTTTTATGCAGGTGCCAGTATAGAAGAAATGGCTATAGATTGCTCAGTAGTCACCTGAAATAACTGTAGTTTTTAATTACCTTGTGATAGAGTCTTATATCCATGAAAAATCCATGCATATATGCCCGGAGAAAAGGAGATCCAATGAGATGTGTGAGACCTGGAAAAAGTTAATCAAAAAAGGGCAGGTCCTTATGAAATCTTAGTCAAAATTTGCCAGTTTTTCTTGGACAACAATTTGGTTGTAAGATTCCACTTCTGAGTAAAAATTTGAATATTAGAAGTACATATCTATTTATGAAGAAAATTTAATCTACTTCAGCAATATCATCTTTAACTTATTTTAAATGTAACACTAAGCATAAAAATAATGAAAATGTCTTTACGAACTCTAACAGATTGGTAAAGAGGGTTGCTCATACCCTGAGTGATTCTCAGATTTGTGGTTTCCACAAACCAATTCAATTTTAATAATAATATTGGAGATCAAAACTAAGTTGCCAAATTTTATATAGCCAAGTAGAAATGAAAGAAAGAATGAGAGGAGAAACACTGTTATTTCCCCAAATTTCCAAAAACAAAGGATACTGTCACAACAATAATGTAGAAAAGACAGTCTTCCCAAGAAAGAACAGCTGAAAAATTTCTACCAACATATATAAACATACACGAGCACATTATCATGTACACTATAAATATATATACTCTTCATCACTGACTAATGAAAAGTTCACTGTCAATCAGGGTTTGGGAAACCTGCCTCAAATAATCACAGAGTTTCCTAGTTTAAGGAATTACATTTAGGCCAGGTTCAGTGGCTCAGCCTGTAATCCCAGCACTTTGGGAGGCCAAAGCGAGTGGATTGCCTGAGCCCGCAGGTTCGAGACCAGCCTGGGCAACTTGGCGAGACCTTGTCTCTAAAATAAAAACAAAAATTAGCTGGGCATGGTAGTGCACACCTGTAATTCTGGCTACCTGGAAGGCTAAGGCAGGAGGATTGCTGGAGCCCAGCAGATCGATGCTGGGGTATCCGTGAGTGTGCCACTGCACTCCAGGCCTGGGTGACAGAGTGAGACCTCAACTCAAAAAATAAAAATAAAATAAATAATTACACTCAGAATTTGTGGCATACATACTAACGCTGTGCCTATGTCATACAAATTATTAATTGCAAATATTTACAAAGAAAAAGACTATGAGACTATCTTCACTGTGTTATGCCCACATGAAGAGCATCTGTGGTATGATTCTAAGCAACAGTCTTTTTAAGGAAAACAGTTCCAAATTTTAGAAATACATATTCATCTAGACCTGAAAATCAGGTACTAGGCAAAACTCACGCTGTAGTACAAAGTAGTATACATTACAGAACAACATTAAAAAGGCAAAGTTAAATTTAGGAAAATCTCATAAAGTAATTATAACACTGGGTTGGAAAAATACTTTGTAGAATTCATTAGGTTGATAAAAGCGTTTGGATTTTCACAGTGGAGGCTTATAAAAAGAGGGCTGAACCTTAATGAAATGTACCAATGCATGACAATCTACATTTAGGCACTTGCACATGTGTGTTTATTACCTAATCTTTCCTCAAAATAATGGGTCTGATTAACTACCAAATTATCAAACACATCTACCAATAACTGCAAAAGCAATTTTTGTTTCCTCTGTTAAGGTCAAAGAATTATTCTCATTCCAAGTTAGGTCATAAATAAAAACCAAGTGGAAAGTTTTTCACAGCAAAACAAACAATCTGACAGCAGCAGCACTTCTCATCATTAACTCCACAGAACACTAGTCCCAAGAGATCTCCTGAAGAGAAAAAAGGTTCTATGGTCAGGTAAGTTTGGAGATGTACAATATATGATATTATTAAAGGCTCTAAGAAGTCCATAAGTAAAGAAATTGATTTAACTTTGCTTACCTTAGCATTTCTCAGACTTATTTGCCATCTCTTAAAATAAAATTTCACATTCACTCACTCCTTCTTAGACACTGTGCTGAGTATTTTTCAGGCACTATCTGACTAATTCTTCAAGCAATCCTACAGGTAGGTACCAAAATTATTCCTATTGTGCAGATGAGGAAACCAAGCCTTTAAAGAGATTAAATGAATTGTCCAGATCATGCAAGTACGAAATGGGAGAGGTGGGATGTAGACCCATGTCAGTCTACCTCGAGTGTCCGTGGTATCAGTCTATGCTATCCACCTAGTCTTTCTTATAGAAGTAATAATCCACAGAACATGTTACAGGAAATACCCAGCTATAAGATCTGCTAAAGGCCATACCTGGGAAGAGTCAGAACTTGCAAATACTCTTTTTTTTTTTAAAAGAGAGGCTTGCTCAGTCACCCAGGTTGGAGTGCAGTGGCATGATCAAAGCTCACAGCAGCCGCAAACTCCTGCCTCAGCCTCCCGAGTAGCTGGGACATGTGTGAACCACCAGATCCAGCTAATTTTTTTCATCTCTTCGAGACAGGATCTGTTATGTTGACCAGGCTTGTCTCAAACTCCTAGTCTCAAGCGATCCTCCCACCTTGGTCTTCCAAAGTGCTGGGATTACAGGTGTAAGTCATTGCACCTGACCTATAAGTATTCACTGCACTATAATCTTAAAAGTAAGGCAAATGCATAAGTAACACTGCACTATAATCTTAGAAAGTAAGGCAAATGCATCATGTATATCCTTACTTCTACTTTAAATAACCTATTTAGAAGGTTTTATACATAATGGGGAAATGCTAACCAATGGGTCATTTAATATTAAAAGATACTAATAATATACATAAAATGCTTTCTAGTAAAATTGGCATTTTGTTAAATAGTATCTCTACTTCTATAGGTTTTTTTTTTTTAGCTGAGTCTCACTCTGTCTCCCAGGCTGGAGTGGCGTGGCACACTCACGGTCAACCTGCTGAGCTCCAGCAATACTTCTGCCTCAGCCTTCCAAGTTGTCAGAACTACAGGCATGTGCTACCATGCCTGGCTAATTGTGATTTATTGTAGAGATGAGGTCTTGCCAATTTGCCTGGGCTGGTCTCGAACCCACAGACTCAGGTAATCCACTCGTCTTGGCCTCCCAAAATGTTGGGATTATAGGCTGAGGCACCAGGCCTGGTCTATAGTTTTTAGAATAAGTAGTATAATTACATTTTAACAAAAATTTTATACCCCAAATGTACTAAAGTAATTTTTTTAAATCCACAAAATTCACTCATAAATGACACTGAACATTTACCATAATGCTATAAGAAAGGGACTGGCAGTAGTGGGAAACTGCCGGGGTAGGGGGGATGCAACACAACATTAATAAGGGTACCTGACTTCAAACCAGGCAAAGTGGGGACTAAAGGGAGGCCTAAACTTCACCTGTATAATGACCACTTGTATACAGAATCCTGAATTGTATCCCACATCTTTAAAATTAAAAACAAAAAATCTACAAAATAACAATTTTCTTTTTTCCTTCAATTAATATATAGAATGGTGGCAAATGTGATATAAGCATATTATAAAAATTATGTTGGGGATATTTAAGAAGACATTTCAATAGGAATATCCTATTTTATCCTATTTCATTCATAAGAAATTTTTTAAAAGGTTGAATTCAGCTCTTTACTTTTTAAACACAGTACAATTTAGGTCAGGTGCAGTGGTTCAAGTCTGTAATCCCAGCACACTGAGAAGATAAGATGAGGGGATTGCCTGAGTCCAGAGGTTTGAGATCAGCCTGGACAATGTGGTGAGACCTCGTCTCTACAATAAATAAAAAAATAAGCCAGGCATGGTGGCATGCAGCTATAGTCCCAGCTACTTGGAAGGAGCTACTTGGAAGGCTGAAGCGGAAGGATCGCCCGAGCCCAGTAGCGTGCCACTGTATTCCAGTCTGGGTGACAGTGAGACTCGAACTCAAAAAAAAAGCAAAATAAAAATAGCAAAATTTAAATTACTTTGGTGGTAACTGGTAGAAAATAATTCTGCTTCAATGCTTGGATTAACTGTGCTATGAGATACAAGTTTAAAATAAAATTTAAGACTCAATCTAACAACATGATTCTATTTTCTTTTAATATTCTCCTGCTGTTGCACATCTGTTCCAAGGACAACTAAGGAGTCTAGACCTGTGGAGAATGGATCTCCTATTTTCCCACTCTGATAATTTGCAGCCTAGCCCTCTGTCAACAATAAAACAAGGCCGGGACTCATGCCTGTGATCCCAGCAATTTGGAAGGCGGAGGAGAGAGGATTGCCTGGGCCCATGGGTTCAAGACCAGCCTGGGTAACTGGTGAGATCTCAACTCTACAAAAAATCAAATAATTAGCCGGGTGTGGTGGTGCACATCTGTAGTCCCAGCTACTCAGGAGGCTGAGGTATAAGGATCACCTGAGTGCCTGAGGTTGAGACTGCAGTAAGCCAGGATAGTGCCATGGCATTCTAGCCTGGGTAACAAAGTAAGATCCAGACTCAAAAAATTAAATTTGGAGGTAACCTGATCACATTCTCACCTCTGAGGCCCTCAGTGGAGGACAAGTAGAACTGCAAATTTAAAAATAATGCAAACACTTTTCTTCATGTTACCTGTGCTGTGATACATTGAAACTATTGAAAATTCGGAGCCTTTCTGATACCATAAACAGTTGATTACATATTTGGTGTTAATGTGTATTTTATAAAGTATTCCTACAATAAAGAAAGCTAGAGAAAAACAAATTTGAAAATTCTAGCTCTCAAGTTTACTACCAATGAAGCCCTTGACAAGTTAAGTTTATCTTTCTACACCTTTGTTTTCCTTATCTATAAAACAGAATCATAATAGTACCCACTCCATAGGGATGTGAAGATTAAATGAGTTATACAGAACACTTAGAATACAGACTGCACACAATAAGTCCTATTTCATAAAGTATTTGCTGTTCCTATAAGACATTACTTGGCTTGTGATCTCTAAACATGAAGTATCTACTAAGGTTCTACTGCATATTTAAAGATTCAACCTATGGTTTCTAAGTTTTGGACTGAGTCTTCTACATGCAAACCTGAAAGGAAAATATCGGAGATATTTTTCAACACCTTACTATACTCAAACAGTACTTGAAAAAAATCATTACTTTCTTGAAAAATATTTTTTCTGTGTATAGCTAGTATGCTGATTCAGAGTACCAAAAAAGCTTCAGCAGATTAAATTTACCTGAACTTTTCTTTAAGCAGAAAACGTACAAATCAGATCATATAATACGATTGCTATCTGATCTGGCAGAAAGAGAAGATTGGAAGATCAGATAAACATGGCTCAGTCAGTCCTGATGTCAATAAATAAATAAATAAATAAATAAATAAAATGTATGAACATTTTATCATAGTTGTTTTGTTTTACCTAAATTTTCAAGGTCCTTCTTGGTGACAAATTTATAATCATCGTAAACTGTGCTTTCTGGATTCTCCTCCAATTCCTCTGTCAGGTTGTCTAAGAAGGAACACCACCTAGGAGCAGGGCCCAAAACCTGTGGGTGTAGATGAAGACATCAACAGATGCACATTTTCACCACATTATCCTAGTCTTAGTTACTTTACAATCAGATTTTCTTAAATATAACTTTTATATCTTTTTTTTAATTAGCCGTATTGACAGATAAATGCAACATGTATAATTAAGTATACAACAGAAGAGAATAAACAAAATACAGAAAATTTAGGCTTGTAAAAGGAAACAATCTCAGTTTGGGGAACAAAAGTATTAATGAATGGTCTTACATTAGAACTATCAAAATACAGATAAATAATTCAAGAACTTATAAAACATCCATCCTGAGTACGGTGGCTCATGCCTGTAATCCCAGCACTTTGCAAGGCCAAAGCAGAAGAATTGCTTGAGCCCAGGAGTTCAAGATCACAACATAGTGAGACCTCGTCTCTACAAAAAATACAAAAATTAGCCAGGTGTGGTGGTACACATCTGTAGTCCCAGCTACTTGGGAGGCTGAGGCTGAGCCTAGGAGGACCCTTTGAGCAAGAGGATCGTTTGAGCCCAGGAGGTCAAAGCTGTGGTGAGTCAGCATCCTGCTACTGCATTCCGACCTGGGTAATAGAATGAGATCCTGTCTCAAAAACAAAACAAAACAAAAACCCCATCAATATATCCATAACCTCTCTCATTCAAAATAGTTCTATAATTATACAAAAGCATTTTTGATATATGAGATTTTTTTAATGGAAAAAAGTCTAAAATAAAAATTAGTGTCTTTAAGGTTTTTAAACTAATGACTTGATAAGTATGTTCCATTCTGTATGGCTCATTTCATTGAATTCATTTTACTGTTTAAAAATTAAAATTTTAGACTACAGTTAATGACAACATATGGTATTCTTGAAAATCATTAAGACTATATTTTAAATGTTTTCACCACAAAAAATGGCAAGTACTATGTAAGGTAATGCAAAAGTTAATTAGCTCAATTTAGCCATTCCACAATGTATACATATTTCAAAACATTGTGTCATACATGATAAAGACATACTATTTGTATTTACCATTTAAGAACAATTAATTCAAAACATTTTTGTATACAGAATTTTTCAGAACTAATCTAAAATGGGTAGCCAGAATCCACAAGTTATCCCAATGGAAGGTCAAGGAACAAAAGACTGAACAGAATTTATAACCAACTAATAAAATATGAAGAGTTAAAAGTTTATAATCCAACTAACTCCATAAAATACTATGCCTGCTTTGTACTTTTTTGCTATTAATACAAACCTTTTCCAACACAATGCCACACCCACTAAAGGCAATGCCTATTCCAGAGGAAGTCTGCTCACTCAACAGAGAAGATAGGCCACTGGAATCCTCCCTTGAATTGGAGGCTTTCCAACGAGAGAACACTGGCTCAGAAAATATGTAACTTCCAATGACGACAACAGCTACTTATTTTAGTAGCAGTTAATTATACAGGAAAAAACCCCAGAAATCATAATGGAAATTATTAAATCTAGCTTAAACTTTTTGGAGAAGAAAAGCTAAGAGGAAAAGAGTTTTAACAAAGGAAAGCAGACCCTGTTCACACCCTCTTCAATTAAGGGGGAAAAAAAGAGGAGATGTCAGATATGGTTTCACTAATTAAGTTATATTATCTTGCCTGATTAGAAAGGATGATTCCTTTTACCCCAACAAGGCTACGGGGTTCATGAACAAGAAAACAACTCTCGGTGAGCATAAAAGGAGTCTTACAGAAAAGTTTCATGCTAGCACAACCTATACAATTTTGAAAAACAAAAGTAAAGGTTTTGATATGTTACATGGTTTGACTCTAACAATTAAAGACAAACCTTTAAGAAATGCAAAACATTTTTAAAACTTCACTGTAGAACATTTTTTAAAGGAATTGCTAAGATTTTAACCAATTTTTAGACAGTAGCTTGAAGTCAACAAATATTCATACGAAATACTACTACATACAAAGCACTGTGCTAAACCAAAGACACTGACCATGACCGCCCTGCAGAAGTTTAAAATCTAGCTGGGAGGATCAGGTATGGTGGCTCACCCCTGTAATCCCAGAACTTTGGGAGGCTGAGGCAAGAGAACCCTTTGAGCCTAGGAGTTTGAGACCAGTTTGGGCAACCAAAGCATGTTCTTGATACTAAAAAAATAAATAAATAAAAATTAGCCAGCCATGGTGGCACAGGCCTGTGATCCTGGCTACTAGGGAGGCTGAGGCAGAGCACTTGAGCCCTGCAGTAACCTATGATCACACCCCTGCACTCCAGCCTGGGTGACAGAATGAGACCCTAACAAAAAACAAAAAAACCTAGCTGGAGCAGAAAGGCATGTGCATGTGTACACTCCCAAACACACATACACATGGCCAAGTAAAGCCACGAACTCATATTGCACTAAGTCCAAAGAAAAGATGGCTGGAAAAAACTTTTAGGGCTAGGATATTGAATAAGTGCATTTGTAGAACTTCAGGTCGAAATAAACACATGAGCAAGCTAGGGAAATCATACGGCATCTTCCGAGACTGATAGAGTATTTAGGTACTTGCAACTACTGGGGTATCTGCTTCCAATGAGTCATCAATCTGCAACTGCAAAGTTATACTATATAACTCTGGATTACCTAGGACAGCAATCTTTTCTTCTTTAAGACAAAAGTACATATTACCACATTTCTAGAATATAAGATCCAAAATACTGTCCTCTTGGCAAGGGAGAAACTTAATCCGTTTTGTTAACTGGAATTTTCAGTACCTAGGGTAGAGCCTGCCAAACAGAAGGTGCTCCATAAATATGTGATAAATAAATCTATTCATGTGAGTCAGTTGTGGTGCTCACACCTGTAATCCCAGCACTTTGGGAGGTGGAGGTGAGAGAATTACCTGAGCCCAGGGGTTCAAGACTAGTCTGGGCAATTTGGCAAGACCTTATCTCCTCAAAACATCAAAAAATTAGCCAGGTGTTGTAGTATGCACCTGTGGTCCCAGCTACTTGGAAGGCTGAAGGTAGAAGGATCACCTGAGTGCAGTAGGTTGAAGCTGTGGTAGCCATGAGCATACCACACTGCACTTCAGCCTGGGAAACAGAGTGAGACTCTGACTCAGAAAAAGAAGGGAAAAAACCTATTCATACATAAAACATATGAATTTCATATGCATGAAGTACTAAAACTTAAAGGGTCCTCTTAGCAAAAGTATTTTTTAAGTGGTCAAATTTTCCTTATTCAGCTAAAAACATACAAATGCTCACCACAAAAGTGGATATGTAAGAATCCTTTTGGATGAATATCAGATTTATTTGGACTCATACGCAAGGGGGCATAGGTTATCCAAAGGATCTCAAAATAAAGTAGTTTCACCTTTTAATCAATTATAAACATGGGCTTCAACGATGATGGAAAGGCTATACTGTGTGCAGTGGCTTTTGGGAGTGAGGTACAGGAATGCTAAAATACCAGACTAGTTTTGAATTTATTTTCACAAAGTCTTCTTTTATAATGTTCCACAATATTTTTGATCATCTGGCTCCTAATGGAATTAGTTTAAACTGCCTCTCAGGGGACAGGCCTAGTTATGGTAAATAACCTCTGCAATCAGATTCATGGCCATTAAATTTTATAGGACAAAGTATTTCCATTAAAAACAAAATTAAATCTAGTGGTTTACTCTATTAATCACATTTCCGCAGGTCCTTTTCAGAGGGGAAAAAAGGTCAAAACCACCAAAGTTGAAATTACTGATATACACGGGTAGGAACTGCAGTTTCAACCACATTAGGGCTCTCCTCAGAGGCCTACCATCAAGTTGCAAAAGCAGTGCTCAGCTCAACCAGTGAGAGTTTAGCTACGTGCTGTAGCTCTGACACACCCTCAGTGACCACAATATTAATGTGCAAAATGTCCTTGCTGCCCTCATAGCTATAACATACATTAAATCTCAACTAATCCTTAAAAACACATTAAGTTACTTCTTATATTTCATGTTTTACTCCTTGATAAACCTACTTTTAACCACAGATGGACTGTTATCACTACACCAAACTTCCCAGATGTTCTGTATAGTTGTTATAGTGCTGTATTCTATGAGTCAGCCAAAACTGATTATTGCTTATTTATCTACTTTTATGTATCTTTAGAGTTTTGTTTCAGAAAACTGATGAAGACTGTTCTATTTCAAACTTTTATTATCTGTTAATGACCTTTCACTTTTAAGTTTATAAGAATTTTTTTAAAATTTATTTTACTATTATTTTTTTAGAGACAGGGTTTATAGGCACTTGCCACTGCAAGAATTTCTTAAAGTCAAAGGTCAGTAAAAGTAAAAACTGACACCTGATTAATCAGATTGCTAGAAAGGGATAATGTAGATTCCTTAGATACTTGAATGATAACCATATCAACCAATCTAAACGGAAATACTTGGCCCTCCAAAATATGAAAGAATCTTATCAACATGCCACAAGAAGGCCTCGTCTCAAAATAAAGCCAACGATTAATATCTGCTTGTTCCAATCCATTTGGGCAGAAGAACCCATTTTAAAGGACATAAAAATACATGCCAAGTGCCCAACATTATCACTGTTCTGTGATTATAGCCTACCTTTAAGATGTTAATTACAAATGCTTAATTTCAAAACTCAAATTCTCATACTTACAGTAATGGGCTACAAGAGGGGAAGGAAAAAGAAGAATATTAAAATTCTTAAAAGGGTTGAAGGTGGAGGATACTCCTTCCACACTCTACTTTTGAAAAACCATTGTGCCATATCCCAAAGATGTGTTGAGATACAAAAAGGTTGGGGTTTACTGGTAAATGGTTTTTAAGAGATCAAAGATGATTAAGAAAACAACAAAGTACTATTACAGACAAAGAACCAAAGTGTACTGACTCAGTCTAAATGCCATGATTTCTCTCCACTTACTTACAGCAATGCTATTGAACATGATAAAATAATTTTGTTATTTTACCAGTTTCTATTTTTTGGGGGGAGTCAGGATCTCACTCTGTTGCCTAGACTGGAATGCAGTGGCATGATCAAGGCTCACTGCAGCCTCTAACTCCTGGACTCAAGCAATCCTCCCTCTTCAATCTCCCCAGTAGCTGGGACTATAGGTGAGAGCCACCATGCCTGGCCCCACCTAATATTAATATGAAAAATTTTTTAAAAATGATAACACAGGACAGTCATTGAATTTGAAATTATCTTCTTGAGTTTTCAACTAATGATTTAGCCAGGTGTGTTGGCGCATACTTGTAGCTCAAGTTACTTGGAAGGCTGAGGCAGAAGGATCACTTGAGCCCAGCAGGTCGAGGTTGCGGTGGCCGTAAGCATGCTACTACACTCCAGCCTGGGCGACAGTGAGACTCCGACTCAAAAAAAAAAAAAAAAAAAATCTTTTGCAAAATTATCGGGATGCATTACAAAACACGGTATAAAATGGAACACATTTTTAACCCTTTGCACTCAGATGTCCCTTTAGGGGACATCATAAGTCTAGCGCAAACCACTCAAATATTCCATCTCGGGGACATAAAGAGATTGCTATTGAATATAAAGGGCAAATTTATGCCAGCATAAAATTCTCAAAAATGTCATATTTCCTTGAAGTTTTCCATTCAAGTTGCACAAAAAAGTCAATAAAAAGATAAAATATATACTGAGATATAAGTTAAAAAAAATCAGCTAGTGTTATGTAGAATGTATGAAGTGATGCACAGGGTGGACAACAAATTATGTATTATTAATGTGGAAGGAAGAAAATGAGACTGCATTATCTGCTTGAATATAAAAATACCAGGTGGAAGATGGCAAACAAATTACGATAGCACAACATGTATCAATGAACCTGCAATGCACATCGGTAACTGTTTCACATATTAGAAAAATATAAAAGACAAAATTTTGATTTTTTTGTCATATATAAGTTCCTCAATGTCCAAAATTCCATTAAAGCCAAATATCATTACAATAACATAATTGGTTTCAACGCCATACTATTTAATATGAAGTGATTCATTTTTTACTAGTTCATTAAAAAGTGTAGTTGAGGTCGGGTGCAGTAGAGTGACTCCTGCCTGTAATCCCAGCACTTTAGGAGGCAGAAGAGAGAGAACTGTCTGAGTCCAGGGGTTCGAGACCAGCCTGGGCAACTTAGCAAGCCCTCATCTCTACAATAAATCAAAAAATTAGCTGGGCATGATGGCGTGCACCTGTGGTTCCAGCTACTTGGAAAGTTGAGGTGGAAGGATCGCCTGAGCCCAGCAGGTCGAGGCTACAGTGAGCCTTGATTGTGCCACTACACCCCAACCTATGTGGCAGAGTGAGACTCTGACCCAAAAATAAAAAAAATTTAAACCCATATCTAACCAGAAATCTACAGCTCTGACTGTGAGTACTTGACTCTTCATTAGAAACAACTGGGGCCAGGGTTTGAAACTCAATTTTCTCCATTCAAAAAAGATATTCTGTATATTACATAAAATCTTCAGTGGGGTCTGGATCAGTGGCCCATGATCAAAAGTATTAACATGTCTGCAGCAAAACTCAGACATATTCACACCAGTTATTTGGGATAAATATAGTGTAGAAAGAGCCTCATCATTTCACCTAGGGTTTGTTTTTTCTTTGAGTCGGAGTTTCACTGCCACCCAGGCTAGAGTGCAGTGGCATGCTCACAGCCACCGCAGCCTTGACCTGCTGGGGTCAGGTGATCCTTCTACCTCAGTCTTCCAAGTAGCTGAAACCAGAGGTGTGTGCCACCATGCCTGGTTAATTTTTTGATTTGTTGTAGAGACGAGACCTCGCCAAGTTGCCCAGGTTGGTCTCGAACCTCTGGACTCAGGCAATCCTCTTGCCTCAGTCTCCCAAAGTGCTGGGATTAAAAGCGTGAGCCAAGGGCCTGGCTTCACATAGGTTTTAATGAATCAGATCAGGTAGAGGTTTGCCACCCATGAGTTATAAACACATTTCAAGGCTTTTTAAATTTCAGAATTGCAGATAAGAGATGATGAAGCTATACTATAATGTAAATATACATACTATATGTAGCTATATATAGTAAATATATACAAACTGTAGCTATACTATAATGTAAATATCATTGGTCACTATGATGATTAATGATAATTTTTCTAACTGCATAACATGCATCTCCAGTGGGAAAATGTGATTCTGCAATATATAAATGCAAAAGAAAATTTCCTTTTCCAACTACCCTTCCATCATTAGTGGAAAGGCCTCACTAGCACCAGCAAGTATTTTCAAATTCTGACAGCTGGGGCTTCATAATAAACGATTATCTGCCTGACAAGTGAAACAACTGGATGAGCCAGAGGGAGTGGCCATGTCTTTAAGCATGTAATTGCATCTGTAGCATAATGAGCTGCCTAATTGCATATCCAAGTTTACATGCATTTGTGTGAGTCATTATGAGTCATTTAAAGGTGCTCTCCTTGTAGTGTTTTGTTCCGAAAAATCAGAGTAGTAAAGGAGTCATTTAATTTCAACATTTTTAAAGATTTCTTTTTAAAAAAGAAAAATTATGATCTGCTATGATTCACTCTGACTTGGCTTTTGAAAAAAGCAGTTTAGGCGTGAAATGATAAAAAATAAGGTCAACTGGAAAAAAATGTAGGATTGCTTATGCCACCATCAGCTGATCAAGGCAATAGTTTATCAATGCAAAGCTCTGTGAGTACAAATAAATATGAGACAGAGTGCCTATAACCACAGAGTAGGGTAGAGAGGACATCCAAAGGGACATGCAAATATAAACCTAAAACTGATATTAAGAGCTAGAGAGCTTTCAGTTAATAACCACACCTCTTTCTCTCTCAAGTTCTGTTAAAATTACAGTAAATTAGACTAAGAAAATGGTATCAGCCTGCAAGACGAGAATACGATGGTTTAGGACATTTAACCTGGTAAACATGAGTGCTCATAGAGGTGGCTAGCAAAGAGAGACGTTTCCTACCTCAGAGCCCTTGGGACCAGCACTGCCAGGCTCCAGGCATGTAGGAAGACAGGACAAAGCACAGCCTGAATAGAGAGGGGAGGAGGAGTTGATAAGCACCTATATTCTTACCACTCCTAGGGAGGCCAGAAGATAACTCTCTGGAAAAGGAGAACCAGAGTTGCCCCTCAAGATGGTGGGGGGGGTGGGAGGAGTGGTGACCACCAGGCACAGTCGACCTGAGCTGTGGGTCTGAAACCAAAACAGTGAACAGTCTGCAGGTCAAACCGCGAGATCCCTGGCTCCTTTTCCTAGCTCCCAGAATGCTAGGAGCCATGCACATGTTGCTGTGCCTCTGCTCCTGAGAAATCTTCTCTGAAGAACATGAAAGGCCCCAGAAGACAGACTCCAAGATATTGGTATCTGAGAACAGTATCAGCTGAAGGGTCAGCATGAAAACTACCAGTAGACAAGAACACCTTGTACAAGAAGCTTCCAGTCAGCATTTCAGTGCCTCCGCCTTAGACAAGGACAGGCTGCCAAAGCTCCCGTTCACTTATTCAACAAAGAGATACTGTCAGGCATTTTCTCCTTCACTGTAGATACGCAGTGAACAGAACAAACAAGAATTCCTACCCTCAGACAACTTACCTTCCAGAAACGGGGGAAACAATAAACAGGAAAAAGCAGTACAGGGTACAATAGACAGAGGTAAGTATTGCTGGGGAAACTAAGCAGAGAAGGTCATGAAGAACAGAGAGGAAGGAGAAGGGGTGGTTCCAACCCGAGGGAGAGGAGGGATGGCCCGCAAGCAGATCCGGCAACTGCGGAGACCTGGAGGTCAGAACTGCTTGGTGTGTTTGGGGATCAGTAAAAAGACCAGCCTGGGATGACTTGAACCAAGGGAGTAAGAGAGAGGAGGGTTGGGTCATACAGAACTTTTATCTTTTGCTTTGAAAGAATGGGAGCCATAGGAGGGCTCTGAGCAGAGGAGTGACATGATCAGACTTGCATTCACAAGGATCCCTCTGGCAAAGACTGGAAGCTTATGGGTTCCAGGCATTTAAGGAGATCTCGGTTCAGTCATTAACTGGCAATTAAGCAAACCAAGCAGAGACTTCAGTGGTCATACATAACAAAGAAATCGGATTTTATAGTAACAGTCTAGGAGAGTCACTAACAATGTACTCTAGGGAGTGGTGGAGGGAACGAGTCCCAGCAGTCCTAAATAATGTTACTTAAAAGTTCTGGTTTTTAACAAAAAATTACAAGACAGGCAAAGAAACAAAAGCATGGCCCGCAAACAAGGGGACAGGGAAGCAGTCGTTGAACCGGTCTGTAAGAGACCAGTTCTTTTAGTCAGTCTAAGCACTGGACTTCGTAGATAAAGACTAAATAATGACATTTATTAACTGAAGAATGGATGAACAAGAAGTGATGTAGCCATACAATGAAATACCACTCAGTAATAAGAAGGAATAAAGTACCGATCCATAGTACAACATGAATGAGACTTGAAAACATTATGCTAAGTGAAAAACAGACCACGTATTATATAAGTCCATTTATATGAAAAGTCCAGAAAAGGCAAATCTACAGAGACAGGAAGTACATCAGTGGTTGCCAGGGGCTGGGAGAAGGAAGAAGGAAGAATAACCGGCGTGGGGCTTCTTTTTAGTGTGATGAAGTGTCATGGAATTAGACAGTGGTGATTATTATATAACTGATTATACCTGAAAAACCACCAGACTATACACTTCCTTTTTTCTTTTCTTTTTGGATATGGGATCTCATTATGCTGCCCAGGCTGATCTCAAACTCCTAGGCTCAAGTGATCCTCCTGCCTCCACCTCCCAAGTAGCTGAGATTACAAGCATGTGTCACTGCACCCAGTTCAGGACTATATACTTTAAAAGGATAAACTTCAGGTATGTGAATTTTATCTTAATAAAGTTGTTATTTTAAAAAGTCTAATTAAGGATCACACAATGCATTATGTGATTATGTCTCTTTAGTTTCGCTTAATTGGGAAGAGTTCCCTAAGAGTTCCCAGGAAGGGGGGGGGTCCAATAAGGACTTACCCAGGGACCATATCCCAGAAAGCCAGTTAGGGTTAAATTCCTGACAAAGCAAGCCTATCTTATAGGAAGAGGAAAGTTTATCACACAAACATGTTGGGAAGACAGTAGGTTCAAGGATGGGGCACATCTCAGTTCTTTTCAAAGGAAGATGACAGAAAACTACCTTTCAGCAAACATCCGAAAGACTACGTCTACCGATGCACTATCCTGTTTCCTTATTTCACTAAATGAAAAGATATACAGAAGCAATTCACTCCTCTTTCTTTTTGAACTTGTAACATTTGTTTGATGAGGTAGAATGTCAAAGGAACTTCTGGGCAACCAAAGTAACAAAGTTAAACTCTAATACTAGAGATTTACAAACTGAACTTAGCAGCACTCAGAACATGCAAGTTTGGTGAAAACCAGATATTCCTGCTAAAATTAGGAATAAGACTGAAACAGAATTAATCTCAAATGAACCACTGAAGTTTAAGTGAGTAAAAATTTTATTCAAAACCATGAAACTTCTTCATGAAGTAAATCTCTTTAAATTCTCTCTTAAAGATTCAAAACTGGCCGGGCGTGGTAGCTCAAGCCTGTAATCCAGGATTGCCTGAGCTCAGGGGTTCCAGATCAACCTGAGCAATATGGTGAGATCTCATCTCTACAATAAAACAAAAAAAATTAGCCAGGTTTGATGGCGTACTCCTGTAGTTCCAGCTACTTGGAAGGCTGAGGCAGAAGAATCGCCTGAGTCCAGCAGGTAGAGGCTGTGATGACCGTGAGTGTGCTACTGTACTCCAGCCTAGGTGACAGAGTGAGACTCTGACTCAAAAAAAAAAAAAAAGATTCAAAACTAGATTTATTTGACTTAAGCTATTCTAATTTAGGTAGAATGAAAAGCTTGACATTTCTGCCTCCTTTTCATAAAACATTACAAATGACATGTTAAGTGGTGTGAAAAAAATTCTTAGCTTACATTTCCCTTCAACTGTCAAAGGAAAAAAAATGAAAATCTTAACTTGGCCCCAACCTTCTTCAAAGCTCACTGTTAGCTGAATAAGAAAAACAGATGTTTCTTTTACGGTCTCCCATTCATTCCTTCCTGAAGAGCCTGGCCTTGCACCTAGGCCACAAGCTGCTATTTGATGTTTATCATCTTATTACATTTGAAACTCCAGTGCAGCTTCCTAGAGTTCCAGAGTTGCAATAACAAAGACTCTAAGCAATGGTAAAGTCCTTACTTCCAGGAAGAGAGGCCAGAAATGTTCCTCTCTCAACTTCCTAACTACACTAAAATGCTAAAACCACACACATGTGCACACATACAATACCCCATAAGTGCTACAGGGACTAGGCCAATTTTAGTACATGAGGATGTATTTTATCTTTTTGATCACACACCTGGTAAGGAGCACTCCCCATGATCTTGTTTTGTCATTTTATTCCTGCCAAGAGTTATGCAGATGGTTTAGTGTGTTATCCTTGGTTATCTCGTCAGTAGTTTCCTGGTTCTACCCTACTTCCTTGCAGGCAAAAGTGTTTATTAATAATTTCTCAGCATATTCTTGCCGTCTTCCAAGTCTTAATTCTGAAGTCTCTGTAAAAACTAAGGGTACTAAAGTATTTTAGAATACCCAGGGGGAAAATCTGGCAGAAACAAAGGAAGAGTAAAACTTTTAAAAAATTATATGTAGACTTTTTCTCAAGGTTATACACCTTAACAGTGCTATTCTAGGAAGGTCAAAAAATATTCTGACATCATGCTGCAGTTACTGATTATCTCTAGAGAGGTCATGCATGGAACTAGGAAACCCTAAAGAACACTAGGAAATCCTGAAGAATTCTAAATTCAAGTAAAATAAGATTTTCCATATGTTTCCCAAATAAAGCCAAAGGAAAGCATGACACTGCCACAGCAAAGAAAGGGATAAAAGAGCTCAATGTGAACTCAATTGAATATTATGTGGCCAACCATGAAAGTACTTAAGTAATCTTTACAAGTCCAGATAGACTACTTCAGAGACTTAAATATTCATGTTTCCCGCTGAGGTGACACACAAGATTCCCACACATGTGACAGTATTAAGGATCCTATTAAGATATATGATATGCTCATGGATTGGAAGAATCAACATGATTAAGATATCCATCCTACCTGAGGCAATTTACAGAGATTTAACGCAATACCCATTAAATTACCAGCAGTATTCGCCTCAGACCTGGAAACAACAATACAGGAATTCATATGGAAACATAAGCGATCACAAATAGCCAAAACAATCCTTAGCTAAAAACAAAAACAAAGTGGGAGGTATCACGCTCCCAGACTTTAAACTTTGTATAAAGCTACAATAATCATAAAAACCTGGTGTTGGTAGAAGAACAGGCATATAGACCAATGAAAGAACAGGCATATAGACCAATGGAACAGGATAGAGATTCTGGAAACAAAACCTCAATTTCTCAACCAACTCATCTTCAACAAAGTCTCCACCATCAACTCCTGGGGAGAGGAGAACCTATTCAGTAAATGGTGCTGGGAAAACTGGTTAACCACATGCCGACTAAAACAATACCCCCATCTACCACCATACATAAAAATCAACTCTAATTTGATCAAAGACCTAAACATAAACCTCAAACTAGAAGAATCTTAGAAAATGCAAGAAACACCATTAAGGAAATTGGAACTAGCAACCAATCCCTGATCAAAACCCCAAGCGCCTATGCCATAAGAGATAAGACAGACAGGTGGGACCTCATCAAACTGACAAGCTTCTGCAAAGCCAAAGAAACCATCAAGAGAGGAGGGAGAAAGCCCACAGAGTGGGAAAAAATATTTGCCAGCTGTAAATCTGATAAAGACCATCCACGATCTACAAAGAACTCAAATGTGCTGGAAAAAAAAATAGCCCCATTGCAAAGTGGGCAAAAGATATGAATAGACACTTCTCAAAAGAAAACATACAAACAGCCAACAGATACATGAAAAAATGCTCAGTCTCATGAATCATCAAAGAAATGCAAATTAAAACCACACTGAGATACCACCTAACTCCAGTCAGGATGGCCATCATCAATATTTCAAAAAACGGCTGGGCACGGAGGTCACTGCAGCATTATTATTATTCACAATAGCAAAAACATGGAACCAATTGTACTGCCTATCGAAAGAGGACTGGATAAAAAAAAAATGCGGTACATATACACAATGGAATATTATGCAGTCATAAAGAAGGACAAAATTATGAACTTTGCAGCAACTTGGATGAACTCAGAGTCTATAATACTGAGTGATCTATCACAGAAACAAAGAATTGAGTACCACATGTTCTCACTCATAAGCAGACCTTGAACAATTATCATAATACTATAAGAAAGAGATTGGAAGTAGTGGGAAATTGCCAGTGGGGGTGGGGTGGGGAGGAGACCTCATCAACAAGGGTACCTGCATAATGAACATTTGTATACCTAACCCTGAATTATACCTCACATCTTTAAAATAAAAAATAAGGATATATGACAGTAAGTGTACAGGGATGTGGAGGGAAGTAGTGTATATAAACTGTTAATCTTCTTTTTAGTAAAGTTTTAGGACAGCTACTAAAGATTTCATATAAAATCTAAGCACCTTCTAAAAGAATAGCAAGAGCTTTACAAGAAAAACCATATATATAATGAAATCTTCAAACTCAGAATGAAACAAGAGCAGTGAAGTTTAATGGAAATGGTGATGAGAGCTAAAAGACCAACTGCTGTAGCTGAACCAAAAACATAACTTGGGCTCCTTGGTAACCAATGTGAAAGCAGATAGACAATAAGGTAGAAAATACCATTTATTTGATAAAGGGAAGTATACTGATTTATCTGGAAGGAGAAATTCTCTCTTGGAACTAAACTCAAAAGCATATCACAGATCTTTAAGGGAGTCTAGCAAAGAAAAACATTTCTCTGAGAGGTTTCCACAAGTTCAATATCAAAGAAACATCATTAAATTGTAATTTATAAAGGCCAAAGTAGTACAGACCAAGGAAGTAGCTTAATGACCTAACTTGACTCTGGAACAGTTTCGAGCTATGCTGTTCAGTAAGGGAGCCACCAGCCACCTGTGGCTATTTAAATTAAAATTAAATTGAAAATTCAGTCCCTTAAGTATACTACCCACATTTCAGCCGCTCAATAGCCACACAGAGTTAGTGGCTGCTATTATAGGACACAGTTGATCCAAAATGTTCCATCATCACAGAAATGCTGGTGGTACACTTGGGTTTAGAGAATTGAAAAACATGGGTAGTAAACATCCATAATAGGAAACTATGTAAATAAATGATGATATATCTATATAATAAAATACTATGAAACTATTTTAAAAATGAGTTTGACTTACAGATTTATATGCGTTGACCAGAATGGTGTATGTTGGTGACCAAAAGAATCCTTCAGAAAAGTATCATAATGAGACCCTGATTCTGTTCAATACACATGCTAGTGTGGTGTGTGTACACTATCTGACTTGACTCTGAAGAATCGGCACCAACTTGTTAATAATGAAGGACTTTTCTAGGTTATATGATTTTTACAGTTTGAATTTTTTTAATTAGAGAATTTTTTTCTAAAACAACAAAAAATAACAACTTACACTCCCCAAAAATAATATCCCTAAAAAGTTACAGGCAGATATAGATATAAATATCAAATAGTTAATAAGTTCCTTTTACTGAAACCTTGGTTATTTCAAATACTATTCGTAAAGGAGCAGAGATTCAGCCCATAATTCAAGATTGAGGTTATTTGTGAGTGCCTGAATCACTATTTGTGCTGTTGGCTAAGAAGAGAACTTCGGAGTGCAGATAATAAAGGTGATTTTTTTCTTCCTCCAGAAAATTCAAGCACCTAACTCACAACCTTTGATCCTTTCCATGGAGATGAACTGGAAAAAGAAAAGATTAAAACACCCTCCCACGAAGCAGTTTCATACATACATATGAGAGAGAGAATGAAGATAATTTAGTATTTCCAAAACTGAATTTAATATCGCCTCCACCATATCTCTGTGAACGGCAACACTATTTGTTCAATTCTTTCTCCCATTCCCAATGAATCCCCGAATTCTATGGACATACCTCCTTAATGTCCCTCCTGCATGTCTGTCTCCTCTCTCACCCTGTCCACTGCCTTAGATGGAGCCCTCATTAATTTTTTTGAATCAATTACAATGTGTTCTATCCCTGCATCCAAAGCCACCCCCAACTCTGCAGGCAGAATAATCTGATACATATTTCTGCTCTCATTCCCCTGAATAAAACCCTTCAAAGGCATGCCACTCTCCTTAAAAGCAAAAGCAAAAAACTGTTAACATGCTACCCACATTTAGTTGTATGTACTGATACCTCTCCAGCCTTAGCTCTTGCCCCCTCATTGACCCCAGAAAAACCCAAGCTCCTTCCCAACACACTGAACTAAGGATCATGTGTCTGATGTCCATTCCTTCTGTGTGGAATGATCTCCCTGATTCCACCCTCATTGACTAATTCAAAATTCGATTCAGACATCATCATTACCCCCGACCCTCCTACTTATGGGAACCCGAGTTTAAAAAAAAATCTCTTGTAAGATCTTGTATATCCAAGTCCCTTGTCACCTGTAGCATCTGTTCCTTTACTAGACTATAAGCAGCAAGGTCTACATCTTAAAATGTCCTTGATATCTTAGGCCTTAGAAAGATACCCACTAAGTCTTTGTGTAATGAATGACCCAGCCATTCAAAATACTAAAAAACAATTGATTAACACAGACTACCTAGTCAAGACCACAGAGACAAAAAAATAGCATGTCATTTTCATGACTAGCCAATATAAATGTAAATGATATTTGCAAATTCAAACAAGATACTATACCACTCTACATCTATTAAAATGGCTAAATACAAAATGCCAAAGACACAAAATGCTGATGAGAATGTGTAGAATAGGAGCACTCATTCCCTGCTACTGGAAATAGAAATGGTTCAGACACTTTGGAGGACAGTTTGGCAATTTCTCACAAAACTAAATATATTATGACCAAATGATACAGAAACTGGGCTCCCTGACATCTACTCAAACAAGGTGAAAATTTATATGCACATAAAAACTTGAATGTGAGCTTTACTCATAACTGCCAAAACTGGAAACGACCAAGATGACCTTCAATTGGTGAGTGGATAAGAAAACTGTGGTACAGCCTTACAATATAATATTATTGAGCAATAAAAAAGAATTTGAGGTTGGGTGTGGTGGCTCATACTTGTAATCCCAGTATTTTGGGATGCCAAGTCAGGAGGATTGCTTGAGGCTGGGAGTTCAAGACTAGCCTGGGCAACAAAGCAAGAACCTGTCTCTATAAAAAATTTAAAAATTAGCCTGGAGTGGTGGTGTGTGCCTATAGTCCTAGCTACTGAGGCAGCTAAGGCAAGAAGATGGCTTGAGCCCAGGAGTTCGAGGCTGTGGTAAGTCATGATCGTGCCACTGCACTCCAGTCTGAACAGAGTGAAACCCTATCTCAAAAAAGGGGGGGAGAGGGTGGAGGAGGGAAGAAAAGGGGAGGGGAAAAAGTTACACAAACACTTAGTGGGCATCTTTCAGGTGCCTGCTCTAAGGCCTAAGATATCAAGGACATTTTAAGACATCGACCTTGCTGCTTATAGTCTCAAGCTGTCAAGCCACAAACAAGACACGGAGGAATCTTTTTTTTTTTTGAGTTGGAGTCTCACTTGGTTGCCCAGACTGGAGTGCAGTGGCCGCTCTCGGCCACTGCAGCCTCGACCTGCTGGGCTCCGGCGAGCCTTCCGTCTCAGCCTTCCGAGTAGCCAGAATTATAGGCGTGCGCTACCACACCCAGCTGATTTTTATTTTTGATTTATTGTAGAGATGAGGTCTCGCTGCCCAGGCGGGTCTCGAACCCGCATGCTCAGGTAATCCACTCACCTCAGCCTTCCAAAGGCGCAGGATTACAGGTTGAGTCACCAAACCCGGGTTTGACACGGAGGAATCTTAAAAGCATATTACTAAGCGGAAGAAGTCAATCTGAAAGCCTACATACTGTAAGATTTCAATTATATGACATTCTAGGAGAAAAGCGTAACTATGGAGATAGCAGAGAAACTATTCTATATGACAGTGGCCTCCAACACTTTTGGCATCAGGGACAGGCTTTGTGAAAGGAAAGTTTTCCATGGATGGCAGTGGGCTGGGGAGGGGGAAGATGATTTCAGGATGATTCAAGTGTATTACATTTATTGTGCATTTTATTTCTATTACTATTACATTGTAATATATAATGAAATATATAGCATCACCACCTCAGCTTTACCTCACATCATCAGGCATGAGATTCTCATAAGGAGCACACAACGTAGATCCCTTACATGTACAGTTCACAACAGGGCTCACGCTCCTATGAGAATCTAATGCCACCGCTGATCTGACAAGAGGTGGAACTCAGGCGGTAATGTGAGTGATGGGGAGCAGCTGTAAATACAGATGAAGTTTCGCTCATTTGCCTGCCACTCATCCCCTGCTGTGAGGCCCAATTCCTAACAGGCTACAGAGTGATACTGATCCATGGTCCTGGGGTTGGGACCCCTGCATATGATATTGTAATGTTAGATACATGTCATTATGTGTGTGTCAAAACCCACAGAATATACAACACCAAGAGTGAACACTAATGTCAAGTATAGACTTTGGGTGATAATGATATGTCAGTGTAGATTCACTGACTGCAACAAATGTACCACTCTGCTGTAAAACGCTGATGAGGGGGGTGGCAGTACGGGAACTTTGCATTCTCCACTCCATTTTGCTGTGAACCAAAGCCTGCTCTAAAAATAAAGACCAATGAATGAATGATGTAACCATGAGCATATGTGCAATAAACCACAATAAGCAAATCTTAACTTTTTTTCAACGCATCTCCCTACCATCATTTATTTATTGTTTCTCAGTCAAGAATAATGTTCTGTTCCTCAAGAGGGTACACACATCTATATAACTTAATTGAGGACCTGTGCCCATGTAAAGATCAAGTACTGATTCCCATTTAACAAATTTCAACACTCTATTCTATTTATATTACATATATTATTTTATTCTATATTATATTATATTCTATTACAGCTACATAAGTGACTACACCACCAGGACGCTGAAATACTAGATTTACTTTCCATTCTATCTTGTCCAAAACAAGAATGGTAAGGAGATCAACTTTGTAAGCACCAAGATGAAAGGAAGAGCCAGAACTAGGAGAAAAAGTCTTTGGCTTTTTTGGATTCAATCTAGCATCTAATTAGGAAGCTACCAGTTATTTTCAAGAAAATGGGCGTGTAGATGTGTAACTGCTTAAACAAAAACAAGCACCATCTGATACATTAAGTTAACAAAATACAATATATGTCACATGTGAATCAAATATTTCCATATGGAAATTACATAAATTTTTACCCAATTGAAACTGAAATTAACTTTTGAAAATATGACAGGATACTCAGAAATTACTTCCTGATTGTCACACATTAATGCTTCTGTATGTCTGCTATTCTTGTGACCCAATAAATTGTGATGGGAAATGGAGAGGATATCCTTTGTTGAGAAAAACACCACAGATACAATTACTACCTGAAAGTGTTTAGATTAAAATAGGAAGCCCACATTTCCCCTTTGTAAAGTCGCAAACAGCTTGTTTGTATTACAAAAGAATATGTATTAACCACTTGATATTTGTGCCTTACTTTTCATTTCATAGTGATGAATACATAATTGAAAAAGAACAAGCCAGAACCCAGGACTTTACAAAGCAATTTCATGTATTAGATAAACTTCAATTTGCTGCACACTTGGGTTGGTAAAGGAAAAAATACTCACAAGAAACACATCTCTCTTTTATACTTTTTTTTTGTTTTTTATTAATAAATCAGAGCTCTGCCTGTTTGTAGCTTTTAACTGATAAGTCAAAGTTATACATACGATCTTTTTGCTAATTAGGAAAGAGTAATGAAAACACATAGAGTTTGAAAACCAATTCTTCCAGTGACCTACCTGATTCTGCCTTTAAGTGCCTCACCTTTTTTTCCCCATAAAATTAAGTCTTTCAGTTCCAAAAAATGTCTTATCCTAGATCTTTCTTATAGGCTTGGCTTTATCATTAAATGGCCTTTCTTAAAGAATAAAATTAGGCATATGTCTTTTTTGCATTACTACTAAACAAGAAATCTAAAAAAACACATCTGAACTGAAATTTGAACTCAGTTGAAAGTAAATCATGTTTTTCATACAAATTTATCTGTTTCTTCCCTTAAGAATCTCTGAGGCTGGGCACAGTGGCTCACGCCTATAATCCCAGCACTTTGAGCCTTAGGTGGCAGGATTGCTTGAGCCCAGGAGTTCGAGATCAGTCTAGGCAACATAAGAAGACCTCGTCTCTACAAAAAAATAAGTATCCAGGCACGGTGGCGTGAGCCTGAAGTCCTAGCTACTCAGGAGGATGAGTCTGAAGGATAGATTTGCCTGAGCCCAGGAGGTGAAGGCTATGGTGAGCCGTATTTGTGCCACTGCACTCCAGCCCAGGCGATAGAATGATACCCTGAGTCAAAAGAAAGCGCAGCAGCAGTTCTGAAAGTGAATGTCTGATTCACTCCCGTGGTCTGATGGCTCTTCCCACACTCTCAACAATGAAAAGCTCCTTCTTCAACCCAATGCCCCACCATTTCTGTGCCTTACAGGAGATACCTTTCTTTTATGGTTGTATTCCTTTCCTTGGTCCTAAAGTCATGCCTTCTCTAGATGGTGTCTGATTAACACAATTCTGGAACTCTTTTTGAGCCTTCTCCAACCCACAAACACTAGCAATATTTTTCTTTTTCCTTTTGAGACAGGATCTCTCTGTTGCCAAGGTTGGACTACAGTGGTGCAATCCCAGTCCATTACACCTTTGACCTCCTGGGCTCAAGTGATTTTCCCACTCCAGCTCCTCAAGTAGCTAGGACTTCAGGTACACATCACCACACCTGGCTATTTTTTGTATTTTTTTTGTAGAGATGAAGACTCACAATATCGCCTAGGCTGGTCTCGAACTCCTAGCCTCAAGTGATTCTAATTTTGTTTTTTGTAAAAATGAGGTCTCATTATATTGCCTAGGTTGTTCTCAAACTCCTGGCCTCAAGCAATCCTCCGGCCTCAGCCTCCCAAAGTGCTAGGATTACAGGCATGAGCCACCATGCCCAGCTTCTAGCAGTACTTTTCTAATAAACACAGGTACATTCCACACATTAAGGGACTCAAGACAGTTCCTTCATTGAACTACCTTGTCCTTCTCAACACCCATTCACATGCAGAGTCACTACCAACATTTTATTTCACATTTATTCCTTAGACTTACATTTGATCAAAATATGCAGAACTTTTTTTTATATATAAATGCTGCTGTAAAGCCCTATCTCGCCTATACTAAACTTGGTAACTATAATTAAAATCTTTCTCTTCTCTTTATCTATTTCACTAAATATTTCTAAAGTTTAATTTTGGTGGTTTAATCTTTTACATAAAGATCAAGTTCTAAAGTCAAGTACATAAGACTAAATGGAATATAATCAAAAATTGAAGCTGGGTGCGGTGGCTCACACCTGTAATCCCAGCACTCTGAGAGGCAGAAGCAAGAAGACTGCCTGACACCAGGGGCTCAAGACCAGCCAGGATGACTTGGCGAGACCTCGTCTCTAAAATAAATCAACAAATTAGCTGGGTGTGGTGGTGCATGCCTGTGGTTCCAGTTACTTGGAAGGCTGAGGTGGAAGGATCACCTGAGCCCAGCAGGTCGAGATTGCAGTGGCTGCTGTGAATGTGCCACTGTATGCCAGCCTGGGGGACAGAGAGAGACTCCAACTGAAAAATAAATAAATAAATAAATTGAAATGCCTTTCAGAATATTTTCCTCTGGTGTTGGAAGACGACCAGATATAATGGATGACTTGTATCTAGTGGCCATGCCATAAAAATTCCTTATCTTAAATGCCCAGCATCACACTCTGTGTGGCATCCTTAGAAAAGGTTTTAGGAAACAACAGATTTAAGCAGCCTTTTTGAAATAGCAGCGTTCCTCATTCCTAACTCATCTCAGTATTCCTACCTTAAGTTTATTCCAGGACATATGCCCACCGAGGGGAAAGAACAGCCACATAACTGACACTGCTCAAGAGTGAGCATGCACTCTCCCTTGGCTGCCCTACATATACCCCCTTCCCTTCCCTCCCTCCTTTTCTTTCTTTTTCTCTTCCCTACATACCCTTTCCAACCCCTCCAGTCTGCAACATCTGGAAGGGCTTTTATTTAAATTTATGTAAACTAACTGAGCTTCTGATAAGATTTCACTGTAAATTCAATAATAATCACTAAAATATTCCCAAATGCAAAGAAAATATAACAAAAATATTGGCAAGAATGTCTCTCACTAGTGAGACTATAGTTGATTTTTAATCTTTTTTTCTGATATTTACATATTTTCAAAAGTAACTGTATATTCCTTTTATACTCATACACAAAATCTACTTTAATGATTCCTAAGACTTTTTAATAACATATTAAGTGGGAAAGCAAGATATGAAACCAAATCAACAACATTTCAGATTAAATATTGAAAAAAACAGAGCAAAATGTTAATGTTTGTCTTTAGGCAGTAAAAAGGCATTTGAGTTTTTTTCTACTCGTCTTTACTTGCCATATTTTCTATAAAGAGTGCACTTGGATTATATAATTGGGGGAAATGGACTTTATTTTAAAAGTCAGATTTCTTATTTTAGCAACCAGATGTTATCACTGCTGATTCAACAATTAAAAGCAAATCAATGGCATCAACAGTTTTCTTTCAGCCTGTTGTTTATAAGATCTATCAACAGACTGAATGAAAGAACAGAGTCCAAAATGGACTTTCTCTGGTCTCCTTGAGCTTACACAAGGCAATAATCCTTTCCCAGAACCCTGGATGAGTCACAGGACATTGAGATTAACATCTCCCAAGAATTTGTCTTTCAGCTACTGGCCCTGCCCTACTCATCTATGTGACTGACCCACTCATCCATCCAGTCGTCAGAGAAACAAGACCCTACCACCTTGACGTCAGCTCCTGTGAATGCTTGCCTGTCCTGCTCCCCAAAAGAAGTCTGAAAAAGCCCTTAGTCTCAAGCACTCACCGCTTTGCTTTCTTTAAGCTCTGGACCCCTCTCCAGTCTTGGGGAGGTGGATCCACCCTCTAATCTACTTTCTAAATAAACTGTCTTTCCTAATCTAATTTCTGTGCAAGTCTTTGCCATTCCGACAGCAGCAGCCCACTGACCTAATACTGAACAACTTCAAATCATGTGTCCAAAATCATTTTCCTTGCTCACATTTAGGATTTTGTCACAACTGTTTCAATGTATATCTTTATTATGCTTAACATGATTCCTCCTAAAAGTCTGTGCCCACACAATGTCATAATTTTTATCCAAATACTCTTTGCCACTGAACCCTTCTGAATTATGCTCACTGCAAGAAATTCATTGAACATGAGAAATGACTGCATAAGTATGCCCATTCCGTACAACTGCCTTACAATATCATTCTTTTGTTGTTTAAGAAGCTAGGGCGCAGAGGAAATAAGTAACTCATTCAAGGTCACAAAATTCTTAAGCATCAAAGCTGGTATTCAAACTTTGGCCCAACCAATTCCTAAGTTTAAGTTCTTTCTATTATGTGATGTGGAATGAAAAATGCCTTTTGGATCCAACTCTGTCTCTAACTTGTCACTGACCTTGAACAATAATAGCTTAATTTCTCAGCTGTAAGTTAAAGGCTGCATTGGATGATCTCGAGGATCCCTTCTAGTTCTTCCCATCTATGCCCAAAGCTTCCAACTTCCTTGAGAGCACACCGAAAAATCCTTCAGTGTGGACAAGATTTCAGCAACTTGTCCAGTTAGCACATACTTTACTTGCTGGCAAATTCCTCAGGGGACAGTTTTCTTTTTATCTGGCACTACCTTTGCAAACTAAGAGAATATGTTACTACTGGTACTACAAAACAGTAGTGTCTACCAAAATTACTTCTGTCACTATGTCTAATAGCTCCCTGCTTAAATGAGTATTTTAGTTAATAACGTGATCTATCATTTTTAGCATTTGACATGGATTATTCAAGACCATTCCAACATATACTAATAGACCAAAGATATCTCTCCTTGGGGACTTCTCCAAAATATGAAATTAATGAACATAAATAAGCATCTGTTGGCTTTGAATTGAAATAGATCAACTAGACGGAGCATGGTTCAGATTCAAACCCAAATCTTAGGGCAAAGCACTTCCAGCAACTCCAGTTAAAAGCACAGGAAGAGAAATAAAAGAAGTTATCTCCAATCTCTAAGCCAGATAAATCTGTTGTAATCTAGACATACAGCCAACTTTTGCATAAGTTCCAAAAAAGCTACAACAAAAGCTAAACACCCTTGCATTCTTTTTTTTTTTTTTGGTAGATACAGGATCTTGCTCTGCCTCCCAGGCTGGAGTGCAGTGGCACAATCATAGCTCACTGTAGCCTTGAATGTCTGAACTCAAGCAATCCTCCTGCTGCAGCCTCCCAAGTAGCTGGGACTACAAGACACACTCTGTAGTCCCAGCTACCTGGCTAATTTTTAAAATTTTTTGTAGAGGCAGGGTTTCACTATGCTGCCCAGTCTGTTTTTGAACTCCTGGCCTTAAGCAATCCTCCCATCTTGGCCTCCCAAAATGCTGGGATTACAAGCATGAGCCACTGCATCCAGCCCTCCTTTTGTATTTTTCTAGGAAAGAGTTTAATTAATCTATTGTCTTAACAGAATCACTACTGAATCTTTTGGACAAGGCATTACTTTTGAAATCTGTCAGTAATCCCAAACACACTATTGTGTCATACCAAGATTCTAATCTGGCTGATTAGAAGGCATCCTAAGAGCCAAGGAACTGATATTAATCCTACTGTATAAAACTTATATTCTGGCACTCATAAACCATGTTCTCCGCTTTTGTATTTCAATACTGGTAGCAAAAAAGGGAAAATGTAAAATTCCAATCTGGTATAAGGACAGTTAAAAAGCATTGCAGGCGGAATGATCATGCCCTTGCATTCCAGTCTGGGCAAGAGTGAGACCCCACTTTAAAAAAAAAAAGCTTGCAAACCAGTCATTGTCAAAGTGTACAACCATTGCCTAAGCCTCCTCAAATTACAGTAATCAGGTTAACTCCCACACATTTCTGCTCATTAATTTTTCAGCACCTATTAAGTGAGTGTCTACCGTGTGTTGGGCACTGCTTTAAATGCTGGGGATATAACAAAGAAAAAGACAAACTATTGCTCCTACATCCATGAATTATATTATAATGGGGGAAAGATATAGACAAAGAATTAAATGTAGGGAAAATATTTTAGACTTGCAGGTCATAAAGTCTCTGTCATGGTTACTCAACTTTGTCATTATAGTCTGAAAGCTGCCACAGACAATACATAAGTGACTGGGGCACTGTGTTCCAATAAAACTTTATTTATAAAAACAAGCAGCTGGTGTTGAACTTATCAAACCCCTGGTCTAGAGCATATCCTGCAAGATTATCTAATTCTGATTCTATGGGATCTATTGAACAACTTTGCAAAATGTAGGCAATGCAAACAAATGCAAAATAATTGCCTACAGTCATGCAAATGAATTCTGTCTGGTGGACAGTTAACACTTCATTCCTTTGGAAAAGCCCATTTTGTGTCCATCTGTACATCCTCAAATTCAATATAACTTCATTCCATGTAAATCTGTGTAGTTTTAGGCTTCCCCTTTGATCTGGTTATAACATGTGCCTGGTTACCTCATTTAATTAATGGGTTAAATTAAATTTTAACACGTATTTATTTCATATCTATATGAAAGTCATGATTTCACCTTTTTGGAAAAATTATCTTTTAACTGTTTGGGAGGTCTCATTAAGATGCCCAAGGAATTCACCTGACAGAGCCAGGAAAACGTCCTCAGCAGAGTGCACCACACTTGGGCCACTTAAATCCAGGCACCATTTTCCTTGGCTTCCAGGGGTGAATTCAAAGGGGCAGTAGAACTTGGCTGTCTCTTTTTTATTTTTATGCAATTTATTTTTAAATTCTATTTTTATTTCATTGAGATGAGATCTCACTCTGCTGCCCAGGCTGGCCTTTAACTCCTGTGCTCAAGCGATCCAGTGTCCTGCTCTGTCTTTCTAATTTTAAATTTCCTCTCTAATAACTTTGTGTTTTGGTTTTGGATAATATACAGCTGATATGTTATTCCCCATTTATGGCAGAAATGGTTAGATATTTGGTTTTACAGTCTGACTGTTTTGTGTTCTCTATAAACAGATTAGTGGTGTATAGGGATCTATTCTTGGCTGGGTCAGAGAAAACAGAGAATCTGGTTCTTTAGTCTTTTTCTGCTTGTCTATCATGAA
Source organism: Carlito syrichta (assembly GCF_000164805.1). NCBI lineage: Eukaryota > Metazoa > Chordata > Mammalia > Primates > Tarsiidae > Carlito > Carlito syrichta. The sequence continues at coordinate 236,771 of NW_007252748.1, forward strand.
AGGCAACTATGAGAGAAGCTAGAATGTGATTCTAAGCAAAATTATGAGCCACTGGAAGGTTTGAAGCAGAAGAGTAATATAATCTGATATACGTTTGGTTTGGATTTTTTATATTTTAAATCAATCTGGCTGTTGTATGGAAAACAGACTGCAAGAGGGACAAAAGCAAAAGCAGAAAGACCAATTACAAGCCCATCATAGTAATCCAGAGGCAAGGTGGAAGGAAACCACTGAAAAGTGGCTGGATCTGGAACAAACAATGGAAATAGCCGAGGGGACTTGTTGATGGACTGGATGAGAAGGTGGAGAGGAGAGAAACAAGGATGGCTCCTGTGCCCTGTGCCCAGACAGCTGAGGGAATGGGGGGGAGGGAGGGAAGCAGCTTCAGGAAATGGAGAGCCTGGCAGGTGGATGCAGGTAGGAAGCTGGGAACAGAAGTTCTGCGTAGACACATTAAACAGGATGCTCTATTAAACATCCACTTGGAGAAGCCAAGTAGACCAGTGGGTAGTACATAATTCAGAAGGAAGGCTGGGGAAAGAAATCGGAAGTTATCAACACACAGCTTTCACATAAAGCCTAGGGATAAATGAGCTCCCCAGGAAGAGAATATAAACAGGGAAGAGACGAGGACTAAGCCCCAGAGCTAGCTAACACTCAGAGGCAGGGGAGACAGCCAACACCCACATCTTGGGACACAGCCGCAGAAGGAGCCAACAAAGACTGAGAAGGGTCAACAAGAGAACAGAAGGAAACCCAGGAGAATATGGTGTTAGGAGCAGTTTTGAGGAAACCTGGTCAGCTGTGATCATAAATACTACTTGGAGATAAAGTACAGTGATCTTTAGGTGAGATGTACGTTAAAGGAGAAAAGGGAACCTGACTGTGTTTACAACTGACTGTCTAGGAAAAGCAGTACAGGCCGAGTACCCCTTTTCAAAATTCTTGGGACCAGAGAGTATTGGATTTTGGATTTTATGGGCTTTGGAATATTTGCATAAGCATAATGAGATCTCTTGGGCAACCAAGTCTAAATATGAAATTAAACTATGTTTCGTATAAACCTTATATAAACAGCCTAAAGGTCATTTTATATATGTATGTATGTGTGTGTATGTGTTTGAGCTGGCGTCTCACTTGTTGCCTTGCCTAGGCTGGAGTGTAGCTGCACAATCACGGCTCACCGCAGCCTTAAACTCTTGGGCTCAAGTGATCCTCCTGCCTCAGTCTCTAAGTAGCTGGCACTACAGGCGCGCCTGACTATGCTGGTTTCATTTTTCTAATATTTTTTTAGAGAGACAGGGTCTCATTTTGTTGCCCAGGCTGGTCTCAAACTCCTGGCCTCAAGTTATCTTCCTGCCTCAGTCTTCCAAAGTGCTGGGATTACAGGCTTGAGTCACCAAACCTGGCCTAAAATTTTACAGTTTATATTTGTAATAACTTTTTTCATGAAACAAAGTCTGTGTTAAGTACATATATGTGAAAGTTTCCACTTGTGGTATCATGTCAGTGTTCAAAAAGTTTTAAATTTTGGAGCATTTTTTCTTTTTTGAGTTGGAGTCTCACTCTGTCACCCAGTCTGGAGCGCAGAGGCACACTCCTGACCACTATAGCCTCAAACTGCTGAGTTCAGGCGATCCTTCCACCTTAGCCTTCCATGTAGCAGAAACTATAGGTGTGCACTACCATGCCTGGCTAATTTTGGGGGCATTCTGAATTTCAGATTTTAGATACTCAATCTGTACCTTCTTTGTTGGCCAACATTCTCTCAGCGTAGTCTCTTTGTTTGTGGAAGGATTGTAGGATAAATACGGTCATTCACCATTTTGCCCCAGGTATGTGCTATGATCATATGACAAAGAGAAAACCAAGTCTCTAACCCTAAACTTTAAAATTAAAGTGGGGGAGTTTTTTTAGAAATCTATATGTAATATCTACATATAATGAGACTGATAAAATATCTATATAAAAAAGAGACTGATACAAAGTATCTGAACCTTGACTTGGGAAAATGCTTAGGAAAACATTTTCCCAGTCACTGAACTCTAGTGCCTTCCTTCCCAGCAGTTGTAGACTCTCTTCTAGACCATACACTCACAAGGGCAGGGATTAAGACTGTTTCATTCACCAACGTATTCCTGTAGCCTAACACAGTACTCAATACATCCAATCCATCAGCATCAGAGTACCAGCTAGGGTTCTTTTAAAAGGTCTCCTACATCTACTGGTCTCCTACATCTACTTGCACAATACAGAAAAAGATAAAATACACATATTAATAGACAAAAGAGCAAAGAACTCACCCACCTAGGAATTTCAGACCACTAACATTAACATTAAACAAAAACAACATATAATTTGGATAGTTGATAAAATGTGGTATCTTCTTATTGAAGGTAAGGAGTAAGGCTGCCTTCTCAAACTTTAGAAAATTAAGTCAAAACACACCAGTGCAATAATATTTCAAACATTGAACTTGAAAAAGATGCTATCTATGAAGAAGGCCACATAGGGATGATAAAGAATCCATAAAAACCTGTATAATGAACAATCTGACATAGTTGTTGAGTTTAGAACTAGACCAACAAGTTCAATTCACACAGATTTGCACCTAAATTTCTGTTTTTGTCACAAAAGCCCTTAGAGAAAAAATACTGATAGAATCTTAGAGGAAAAATACTGATGGAAAGACTACAAAAATCTATTTTTATTTCCTTATTGAGAATCTGCCAGATTGCAAATATCTACATATTTGCCACAAAATTTTTCATGCCACTTCTCTAAAACTGACTTCCAAATGCTAAAATTATTTCACAGTTTATTTTTTATTTTATTTTTATGTTTATTTTTGAGTCCGTGCCTCACTCAATAGGCTAGAGTGCAGTGGCAGTATCACGGCTCACCATAGCCTTGACCTCCTGGGTTCAAGTGATCCTTTTACTTCAGCCTTGTGAACAGCTGGGACTTCAGGCGCACACCACCATGCCCAGCTAATTTTTATTATTTTTTGTAGCGACAAGGTCTCACTATGTTGCCCAGGCTGGTCTTGAACTCCTGGGCTCAGGCAATCCTGTCACTTTGGCCTCCCAAAGTGCTGGGATTACCTGTGTGAGCCATTGCACCCAGCTACAATTAAGTTATTTCAAAAGTGTCTTCCTGGTCACTGCCAAAATATGTAGCACTTACTGACCTGTTGTCTCTACAGGTATGGCAGCACAGATGTTTGTCCTAAACCAGTGATATAAGCAAATGAACCCGCAATAGTATCAGAAGACCTTGACTGTCATAAACCTTTTGGAGTGAGTGTGATAATACACTGCAGCTAAGACACTTAAAGACATTCACTAGACCAAACATTTTGGTACATCCTACAAAATTTGGCTACTAAAACTTCCGTGCATTTCCTTTGGCTTTGCATGCCTTTGTGAAGATGTACTATGTGTTGTATAAGTAAGTGAAGCAAGTATTCTTGAGGTCTTATGCTTCTAAACACATAGTCCTCTCTATGTGCAAAACGGTTTTGTGGGTTTTATGAACTATGATGGATGACTTCAAGTGCTATTTCCTAATAGAAACAGAAGCACTAGTGCAGGTTAGAGATAATCCTTCATGTTTTTAACTCTGCAGGCTCCAAGAGTACTTTCCAAATTTTAAATTAAATAGTAAATGTTTAAATACTCAATAAGTGTGTTTTTGTTTATTTTAAACAATCAAAACACTGTAATAGAAATAATATGAGCTATTCCCCAAGAAAATGTTTTAAAATAAAACACCTAATTACCAGTGTTGGAAGTTGGGTGCAGCAACACTGTATACAATCTTTATAGCAGCTTTAAAAAAACAAAATGAACACCCTTAAGTAACTTAATTACTTTTATTCTTCTGAATCAAATACCTTCTTAGATATTTTCATCCTCTATTTTTCCTCAAGTCTAGACATCCATATTACCAAGCACGCAGGCCATTAACTCCATAGCAGGAGTGGCTGCAGGAGCCCCTACTGCCAGGGCGCTTGGGACTCAGGATCATTTCCAAGGGAAGGGTACGCACCGCGCTGGCTAGGATTGGGCACCATAGGGTACTTGGATTCCCTCTGGAGTCTACAGAGTTGCCAAGGGTGCTGATTATAAAGAACTAGCCTAAATTAAATTACGTTTCAGAGGAAAACTAAACTTGAAAAACTATTCCTGGCATGAGTCCCTGAAGCAGCAGATGAATTAGACCCTGAAACAAACAAACCAATAGAGCCTGATCTCTGAGAGGGAAAAAAAGGAAAGAACTGAGAAAACGGGACAAGGGCTGGACAAAGTCATTTGGTCTCCAAGGACTATTAGCTACAGAGATGTCTAAGTGGCAGAATGGCATAAATCAGGAACTGCATTAGTTTACAGAGATTTAAAGTGTTCAAGAAAGGTGGGATCAGATAGAAAGGCAAAAATTAACAAGCTAAAAGAACACTAAGCTGTCTTCATTTTCAGCACAGTCCCACAAAACGGGAAAAAAGAGTTTTCATACCTGATTTATAAGAAGTTAATACAAATCACAGTTCAGATCTCCTAAACTTGGCACAGACCACATGTTCTCATCCTTCTTGGGTTCTACCGGCCTCAAATGAAAACTTGTGCCAGATGTCAGCTTGGTAAGTTTGATAAAATCTTAGGAAAAATGGCAGGCTTTCAGACCCCCGGGCTCTCTCTTTTCTTTGAAAAAGTATTACAAAGAGCAGCTTCCAAGTAAAGACAAGTGGTGCCATAAAACATAACTCACTGCGAAAGCAGCAGGGCAGAAAGGTAGGTCAGGACGGAACACTAAAGTACAAGTTTTAGCATAATGCTGAGCTTCGCAAGAATAACTTCTGCTCATACTGTCCTTACATGCAGTCACTAGGGAGAGGTACTATGGATTTGTTTCACAGCTTTCTGCTAAACCTTGGGTATAAAGTTGAAACTAAAAAAGGTCTTATAAGATAAGCTAATATTTGAAAGTAATTTCTCACCACCTGGCTATCACCTGGCCCCTCTCACGGGAATTAAAGTCCTCGTTGCTTGGAACAAAAAAGCCCACGCTGGCAAATAGATCCAGAGAATCAAAAGTAAATAATGGGTCTCCTACAGTTCTAAGATAATATAATATCATGAGCCAAACAATAAAATACGAATGGAATCCCCTAAAACACAAAATTATCTTTTGGAGGGTGGGCCCCTGGTAATACAGGCTTCCCTACCTAAGTACAACGTGTTCTAGGAACCCATCAGTGTCAGCGTACCAGCTAGTGTTCTTGTGAGAGGCTGTGAGAGGATTCCGTGACTTTTTGGAGATTCTTTCAACGCGTTTTCCCATTTTATGATGGGTGATTTACAAGAATAACCTGCCCACACCAAGCTGAGTGTTGTTTTTGACCAAAAAATGGCATGACTCCTCTGCACCATCCTCCCAATTCACCCGATCTCACCCCAGCAACATTTTTTTCTGTTTTCCTGATGAAAAAAGTCCTCAAAGGGAAATATTTTGCCAATGTGGAAGAGGTGAAACCAAAAAAGGCAGAAGCACTAAAAAGCACCAAACTGATGAGCTCAAAAACTGTTTGGAGCAGTGAAAAAACATCTCAATAAATGTACTGCATTAAACAGAGAGTACTTTGAAGGTGACTGACATTTAAGCATGTAAGAATAAATAAACAATTTTTTATAAATAAGTTCTGGAGTTTTTTCGGTCCCTACCCACATATAAAGGAAATAACTAAAAATGTTTAGGTAATTTTAGTACTTTGGAGTTAATATTTCTAAGGTTAACTAGAGAAACCAGGAACCAATTTGTATATAAAATATTACTTCACAAACATAGCATTATAAATATAACTAAAATACAATAAATCGAAATATTAACAAAAGATATTATCAAGAGGGGGTAGGTGGTTTTTAATTTCTTATACTTTGTAACACACTTAGAATAAATAGAAATAAACATACATTGTCTGCATAATCAAAAAACCTGTTTTGTTATTTCTTTAAAAGTTTTCTTTTTTTTTGAGTTGGAGTCTCACTCCATCGCCCAGGCTGGAGTGCAGTGGCATGCTCACGGACACCCCAGCGTCGACCTGCTGGGCTCCGGTGATCCTTCTGCCTCAGCTTTCCAAATAGCCGGAACAACACCCAGCTAATTTTTTGACTTACTATAGAGACGAAGTCTCACCAAGTTGCCCGGGCTGGTCTCGAATCCGTGGGCTCAGGCAATCCACTTGCCTTGGCCTCCCAAAGTATTGGGATTACAGACTGAGCCACCGAGCATGGCCTAAAAGGTTTCTTTAAATTTTTATAAAATATAGAAAATATCAAAGGGAAAATAATTTTTAATATTCTCCCACCTCTTCCTGAACTCAGAGTGACACTGTCAGCCACACCTTTGCCAAAGCAGAAACCAGGGAGTCATGCTTAGTTCTTTCCTCTTCCTTACTCCCCACATCCATCAAGTTCAAGTGTCTCTTTCATCCATAGCAATCCTTCCCACTCTAGCCCCACTGCCAGTATCTTCATACAAGCCCATAAGAAGGTCTCACTGCAACAGTCTTCATTCAGAACTGCTCCCACCCCGCCTACACGTGAGGCTCTCCAGCCTTCATCTCTTCCTATTAAGCTGGCCTCCAGATGCAGCTCTCCATGCTGTCTGAGAGTGCTTGTCACCTCCCACTAGTTGATTCTATTTTTGATATGGGGAAGGGATCTGAGATTCCAAGGCACTGAGAGGCAGTTGCCGAAGACCGAAACACAGCAGGCACCTCAGAGAGGAAGATGAACAGACCTCTTCCATGACGTAAAGGTTAGGGACAAGCTCATTTACTCTGCCCCTCTTGACAATGTTTCTCAAAGGGGTGAAAACTGGGAGAAGGCTACGTAACAATGGTCTGAGGAAAGGCATCTTTGGGATCTATACAAGTCTTCATCAATGAACACCTGTGAGACATGCCATTACACAACGTGAGAATAAAGAACCCACGGAAATGACTGCCTGCCAGATTAGATGTCTCTCAAATTACCCCAGAATCCCAAAAAGCCACAACTACTGGAAAGGCAGGCCCTACACACGTAAGGCAGGTACCATCATCTCTCCTGTAGGTTGCCACAACCTGTGCTTTTTGCTTCCAGATTCGATCTTATCTAATCCATTCTCCTGTGGCAGCCAAAGTAATCTTTCCAAAGTGCAAATCTGATCCTATCACTCCCCTGCTGACAGCTCTGCCAGGCTCCCCTGTTTAACATTCCCACATCTGGCTCACAAGACCCCTCCTAAACTGGCTCCTAACCTCCCTGTCCCTAACCTTAGCCACATGAGTTACTTTCTCCCTGAGCTCTGCACATACTATTCCCTCCACTGTCAAGACCAGAGGTCCTCAAACTTTTAAAACAGGGGGCCAGTTCGCTGTCCCTCAGACCGCTGGAAGGGCGGACTGTAGTTTAAAAAAAAAAAACTAAAAACAAATTCCTTTTTTTTTTTTTTAAACTATAGTCCGCCCCTCCAACGGTCTGAGGGACAGCGAACTGGCCCCCTGTTTTAAAAGTTTGAGGATCCCTGGTCAAGACCCTTCTTCCATTCTGCACTCCACTCCATACCACCCCTTCATCCAGTATACACAACCATCGTCAGGTCCCTTCCTGAAAGTTACTCCCTCTGGGAAGTTTTCTGAGTGCCCATCGTATCTCCCATGAGCTCCTGGCCTACCATGGGCACAGGGTCTATCCTTCTAAGTGTTCTCAAAGTATCTTGTTATAGCACTTATTGCACTGAACTGAAGCCCCCTCAGGTCCCCTCCCACAGTGGGAGCTTTTCTGTACACTCAATAAACCCTGCTAAAAAAGAAAAAGAAAAAGAAATTGCCCATTTTGTTGTTTTATTCCCAAACAGTAAGTCTTCAAGGCAAGGGCAGTACCGTAGACACCGTTACATTACCAGCAGACAGCATAGTTCCTGGCACACAGTTGACACAACTCGTGATACTTACTAAACAAAGAACTACAAGGAAAAACGACTGACAGAAATATGAAAGCAGTATCTGTGCAAGTCCAGAGGGAAAGAAACAAATGACAACTTATGAAAACTAAAATGCAGCCGGGCTCGGTAGCTCAGCCTGTAATCCCACGCTTTGGGAGGCCAAGGTGAGTGGATTGCCTGAGCCTGCGGGTTCGAGACCTGCCCGGGCAACTTGGCGAGACCCCATCTCTACAATAAAAATCAAAAAATTAGCTGGGCGACCAGTGGTAGCGCACGCCTGTAGTTCCAGCTACTTAGAAGGCTGAGGCCTTCCACTGGAGCCCAGCGGGTCAAGGATCACTGGAGCCCAGCAGGTCGAGGCTGCGGTGGCTGGGAGCAGCCACTGCACTCCAGTCTGGGTGACAGAGTGAGATTCCAACTCAAAAAAAAGAAAAGAAGAAAACTAAAATGCTTTCTGTTTGAATGGCCTTCATTTCACTGCCAAGCATAAGTAGTATCTCAAAGTGCTTTCAACAACCTATCAGTTTCCTGAAACCACAGTCAACACCAAGCAGAATCCCTTCTTGAGAAATACACTCATAGTTAAGCTATTTCAAAAGAACCATCATAAATAGGAAGAAATTTCATAACAGGAGGCTGACAGTAGCTATGGAGAGTTTTCACCTCCTTTAAGTTCTGATCTTCAGCCTCCCTCGCCCGACTCTCTTCTCTCCAAATCTCAGATAAGGGAGATGTTTGTTGGCTATAAAGTAATCTAGTGCCAACTTCACACTATGTATTTCTGCTCAGGACTTGTATTTCCCTACATTTCTTTCCTACCATAAACTAAAAGGTAAAGGTGGGGAAACTTCTGGCTATATAAGAGAAAAATTCTCTATGAAGGGGAAAAAAAAAGAATAGATCGTAAACTACATGTTACCCGTATCAGGTTGATCTAGGATACTCTCTTTTATATATAACTTATTTTTAAAAGAAATAAACTACAGTTAGATGACTGGAAGAGTTCTAGACTTTTATTTTTGAATTAGACTTTTTGATAGCTAATAGCTAAAAGTTTAAGATTCTAAAATATTTGGAAACAAAAAACAAATGAAAATCTGAAAAAATAAATACTAATTTCTAATGTCTATTTTAACATGATAATAAATAGTTTCTCATAAACTAATGTTCAAGCACGACGACTGGATCTAGGAAGTAACCTCAACCTACAGGTGAGTCCACTGTGTATAATTTATGTAGCCACATGTAGACCCAAAGTTCCTCAACACATTCAGTTTAAAAACAAAGTAATTTTGCCTGCCCTGTTCTTACTGTAACTCTTATTTGTATCACTTACCGGAATGTAATAGATGCCCATCTTGGGGGTTTCATTGGCAGTAAGCAGCATTCCTAAAAATAAGCACAACAGAAAGGGTAAACAGAAAAAGAAAACACCCTTTCTTATTTGTTTTACATTCTGAAATTCTCAGGGTGCCCAGTACACGGAGTCCAGCAGAAGAACTGAGCCTGGAAGCTGGGCGCCCAAGAAGGCAGGTTCTAGGCTTGGGTACCCGACTCTCCTAAATGGGGGACGTGGAGCAATCACAAGGCCAACCTCCCCACCTGTGAAATGCTCAGGTTATCCTAGTTAAGTGAACAAATGGTTCCCACCAAAGGTGCTCAGTTCTATATTAAGTTTACTACCATTTCTAGAAGTAAAGTTTTAGGTTTCAGACACACAGATAAAATGTAGTTTTCGTGCACTATTTATTAGAATAACAATGAGGAAATTAAGACAAAAGTCTTCCTTATGTTAATCAGGAAGCAGAAAATCAAAATAAAGTATCCCCACAAAATGTCACAGCAAATTCCCAACTTTTGCATTAAACTTCATACCTGACTGGAAAACAAAATGACTAAAGGGAATGATGTGTGGAGTGACTCCAGAAAGACCTGCAGCCCTGACCATACATGCTACAGTCTCTCCCTCACAAGGGAATTTTAACAGTCTGACCAACAAGGTAGTTAATTGAGCCTCCTTAGGATCAGCATATGAGAAAGCAAAACAGAAGAAAGGGACAACTTTCCAGCATTCAAGAAAGGACTCCCTATAACCTCAAGAGCAACAGAAATCTAGAAATTCACTGTTCTTTAGTATTCAGATGTCTCAGTTTCTTTCTCTTTTCCCTGCCACTCTTACAACCAAAAAGTTTTTTGAAGCAGCCCCAACATGGCAACATGCAACTGCCAGAACTCCTCCTCGCCTCTGCTCCAGATGGCTGTACCTGAAAAAAAAAGCTAGCCCGGGCTAGGTGGCTCAGCCTGTAATCCCAGAACTTTGGGAGGCCAAGGTGGGGGTATTGCCTGAGCCCGTGTCTCTACAATAAATTAAAAATTAGCTGGGTGTGGTAGCACGTGCTTGGCGTTCTGGCTACTTGGAAGACTGAGGCAGAAGGATCGCCGGAGCCCAGGAGGTTGATGCTGGGGTGGCCGTGAGCATGCCACTGCACTCCAGGCTGGGCAACAGAGTGAGACTCCAACTCAAAAAAATAAAAAATTAAAAAAAAGCTGAAATCAGCAAACAGCTGGTCAGTCCATAATACTTCCACACATGTTATCTTAGTGAACCTGCAACAACCCTCTAAAATAAGAAATATCATCTTCCCTATTTTACTGACCAAAATAATAAAGCTCAAAGGGAAAGGACTTATGCCCCAGTCACCAGCAAGGGAATGTTACAGCTGAAAGTCAAACTCAAGAGCTCTTGCTTTTGCTGGGTGCCATAGCTCATACCTGTAATCTCAGCACTTTGGGAGGCAGAGGTGAGAGGAAAGCCTGAACCCAGAGGTTCAAGACCAGCCTGGGCTGATCTTTATAATAAATACATTTTAAAAGAGTAGTCAGGCATGGTGGCGCATGCCTGTAGTTCTAGCTACTTGGAAAACTTAGGCAGAAGGACTGCCTGAGCCAGCAGGTCTAGACTGCAGTAGCCGTGAACATGCCACTGCACCCCAGGCTGGGCAACAGAGTGAGAATCCGACATTTAAAAAAAAAAAAAAAAAAGCTCCTTTTCAAATACTTTTACAGATAAACCAAATAATGTTCATTTTAAAAACCTATTTGCAAAATACAATAGAGGATCCCACAGAAGGAAGATTATTTAGATTACCAGATCACATAATCATAAGTAAGTGTACCAAATGTTAAGGAAAGATTTCACTCTGTTTTTAAAAATATTTTTTTGCTGCCCTTCCTTCTGTTAATACAGAAGCTTGTAAAAGTGATATCTGATGCTAGCACATAAATGAAATACTGAGTGAATGAAGTCAACATACCACTCAAGCAGAAGGCAGGCACCCAATGATATCTCAGCAAACCACATCTTGCCCATAACCCAAAAGTGTGAACTAGCACCGAACTAGGACCAATGGGTCTCCAAAAATGCACACACACACACCATAAAAACATCTAAAAGTACTTAATAAAGTCTAGAAAAGTACGACTAATGTGTAAATTAAGCAAACAAAAATCAGAGCTATTTTATAGTTTGTAAGCCCTGTAAAATCTTTACCTCAGCATTTTTTCTGGCCCTGGAAACAGAATGTTCACTGAAGTCAGCATGGGAGGAAACAGCCTCGACTAACTGTGCTTCCCAGGTCTCCACTAACAGCACTGTCAAAAATTCTCCAAGAGCCTTTAGGATTTATTAAAGAAGAAGCTCTGGGCCGGGGGCACAGTTAATCCCAGCACTTTGGGAGGACGAGGTGAGGGGACTGCCTGAGCCCAGGGGCTCGAGAACACTCTGCGCAACTTGGCGAGATCTCATCTCTACAAAAAACAAAAAAATAAGCCGGGAGTGGTAGTGCACGCCAGTTGTTCCGGCTACTAGGAAGGCTGAGGCAGAAGGATTACCTGAGCCCAGCAGGTCGACGCTGAGGTGGCCATGAGTGTGGCACCGCACTCCAGTCTCGGCAACGGAGTGAGACTCCAACTCAAAAAAAAAAAAAAAAAGAAGTTCCGGGAGAAAACTGACATACTATAACCAAAAAGGAAGTCCTGCCAAAGACCTCCCCTAAGTCTGTCACCACCGGCTCAACCTTAAGCACCCATCATTAAACAATGAACATTCCACAAGGAAACACAATTACCAAACCAACCCTAGAAAGGGCTCTAATCTAATCACACGGAAGCATTCAGACTGGACGCAGTTCACAGTTTTCTACAATGGAGTAAGAGTTCACTTGGCCCTACAAGGGTAATAAAACAAGCTGGTCTACTACCAAACTAAAGTAGGGCTGAGAGCAAATATAAATGAGAACAATAACCTCACAAAGCCAAAGAATACTAGAAGTTTCTAACAAGTAGAGGCAGAAAAATCAAACGAGTGAAAAACGTAGTTCAGCAGAAATGGAGACGATCACGGCAAGAGAAGAGCTGTGTGTGTGAGCACTGTGCCTCATAGTTCACCTCCTCAGCGAGTCTCCTCACTTGCTCAGGGACCCTACACACTAGTTAAGAAGAGCAGGGGACAGTCTGCCAACTCCAAAGCCCTGGAATGTTCCAATAGCAACTAAGGTAAAACTAAAAGACTGCTTGTACAATCAAATAATAAGCCATTCAAAAGGGCCAGCACGAATGCCACATGACAACATGAAATGTTTTTAATATAATGTCAAGTTAGAAAGCAAAAGGCAATTGCATGCATAATGACAGGACAACTTAAAACATATGAACACAGGATTAATACAACAAGAATTTTTCTAATGAAAACAGTAATGGTATTTGTGAAGAGATTGTGGCATCATGGATGGTTTTTACCTTTAAATTTTTAAAACTGTTTCTATAATAAACAAAGATGATATCAACATCTAAAGTCAGAAGAACACGCCTCCAATATGAAATCGTGCTCTACTGTGTAGAGTACATAGTACACTGTGGAGTGTAATAACACAGTGAGAGAGAATTCAATGAAACTGTCCTCGCAAGAAACATGGACATATCTGTGTGAATGTGCATGTGTTTCAGGGGCTAAAGAGCTCACTGCAGCTCACAAGACAAAATCAGAACAAGGTCCCTACAACAGTATTACTCAAATGTGTTCCCAGGGTCAGTCTGTAAACGGTTACCAGGCCGGGAAATAAGTGTAGAAATTGAAAGGAAGCATTTAGAAACCTGTGTAGCAATTAGACACAACAGTGAACTGCAAATGTGTGACCATTTTTCTAGTAATTCATTTGCATTATATTTTACAAAAGCATCAATCTGCAATAAATCGGAATTTTTTTTTTTAGTCAGAGTCTCACTCCACTGCCCAGGATGGAGTGTAGTGGCATGCTCACAGCCACTCCAGCATCGACCAACTGAGCTCGGGCAATCCTTCTGCCTCAGCCTTTCAAGTAGCCAGAACCACAGGTGCGTCACATCTGGCTAATTTTTTGATATGTTGTAGAGACAAGGTCTCACCAAGTTGCCCAGGTTGGTCTTGATCCCCTGGGCTCAGGCAATCCTCTCACCTCGGCCTCTCAAAGTGCTGGGCCTACAGGCTTGAGCCACCGTGCCCGGCTTGAATCAGAAATTTGATAACAAAGAAAAAACAAAAGAAAATCCTGGTCCTTCACCAGACACATTCAAGAAGCGCTGCACTAAAACACACGGCATCGGTCACTGTGTTGAACAGCTCAGGAGACAGGCTGTGGACAGAGAATGGTGCCAGAGGGGCCTGGTGGGGATGTCCTTCCCTATGCAGGACTTCTGAGAGAAGTAGCGAGCATGTGAGTTCACTCTGCAGGGCAGCAAGGATATTTACAGATGACCCCAGCAGTTATGTCCCATGTATTTAGAGGGTGCTAACAGAGAACAAAAGGCTACTTCACACTGAACAGCACAGGCAGCCTCCAAGCACCCTGTAAGGAAGGTGGAAAAGCTGAGGTTGGACACTTTCCATCATTACTAGTTAGGTCCTTCTGGAGCCCAGTGATCATCTTCTTTTCTCCCTCCCCCCGGTTCTGAAACCACTGATCCTATCGCACAGGTCTGAAGTGGGACTCAGACATACATAAGCCAGACAAACTCCCTGTGCTGTGAATCTGATGCACACCAAAGCCTCTCTAGGCACCCAAGCCACACAGAGCAGTACTCCCTGCTCAGATGAAGAACTCGTGGCGGCATGAGGAACAGGAGTAAGACTACAAAATGAGCCGGGAAGACAGAACCATTTCTCAATCTTCTGAGCAGTCTTCATATTAGAAAAACGTTACAGTCAGGCGTGACGGCTCACACCTGTAATCCTAGCACTTTGGGAGGCCAAGTTAGAGAACTGTCTGATTCCAGGAGTTTGAGATCAGCCTGGACAACTTGGGTGAGACCTCATCTCCACAATAAATTAGCCGGGTTTGGTGGTGTACTTTTGTGGTTCCAGCTACTTAGAAGGTTGCAGCGGCCACGATCATGCCACTCCAGCATGGGTGACAAAGTGAGGCTCTGACTCCAAAAAAAGGAAAAATATTACAAAACAATTATGATTTGGCTTTTAATTACTCCAAAATGAGTAAATGAGAAGAAGACGGTTTTAGCTTTTCTAAAATGAATACGCACAAAACGTAAAGAGTGGAGTTGATGAAAACAGATGTGGGAAAGCAAGGAAAACACGACTCTCAACACGCTCAGATCCGAGCTACAAAGAGGCAAGGTGCTTGTCGTACAGTGCTTGCTCTCTCGCCCTCTTTTTTCTTTCCAGATGGGGTCCTGCTCTGTTACACAGGCTGGAGGGCAGTGGTGTCATCATAACTCACTGTAGCTTCAAACCCCTGGGATCAAGTGATCTTCCCACCTCAGCCTCATGAGTAGCTGGGACTACAGGCACATGCCACCATGTCCAGCTAATTTTTAAACATGTTTTTGTGGAAATGATGTCTTGCTATGTTGTCCAGGCTGGTCTCAAACTCCTGGCTTCAAATGATGCTCCCACCTCAGCCTCCCAAGCAGCTAGAACTATGGACACACACCACCCTACCTAGCTAATTTTTTTTGTAGACAGGGCCTTGCTGTGTTACCCAGGCTGGATATAAGATAATATTACAAATGGATTGCCATTTTTATTAGGTGCAATAATGGTACTTTGGTTAAGAGAGGGATGTTTTTACTCTCAAGAGATAAATGCCACCTTCGGTGTAGCTGGCTTTCAAATGACTCCATAAAGAAGCCAAAACAATCATACACGCAAAGAGAGAAAGCAAATACAGAGAAAGACTAACAAATACTGAATCCAAAAGTAGAGGATAAAAGATGTTCACTCTCCTACTTTTTCAACTTTTCTGGGTGTCTGAAATTTTTCATAATAAATATAGATGATAAAGTGACGTTTCTTGTTTATAACATTAGTAATACAGACCAACGGTCAGCAACCTGTCTCTGTCCAAGCCCAGGTAGCAAATATTTTAGGCTTTGCAGGCCACCTGGTATATGTTACAACTACTCACCTCTGCCGTAGTGCTGCAAAAGTCACACGAACAATGCATAAATGGAGGAGCGTGGCTGTGCTCACACAGAACTTTATACTAGAGGACACTGAAATTTCAGTTTCATATAATTTCCACATGTCACAAAATATTCTTCTTTTGACTTTCTCTGAATCATTTTAAAATGTGAAACTCAGCCAGGCACAATGGTTCATGCTATAGTCCCAGTACTTTGGGTGGCCAAGGTAGGAGGATTGCTTGAGCCCATGAGTTCAAGAATAGCCTGAGCAACACAGCAAGATTTCATCTCTACAAAAAATTTAAAATGCCAACACACAAAAAATAATAAATAAATAATAAAATATAAAACTCATTCTTAGCTCACAGACGGTAACAAAAATGTAGTGAGCTGGATTGGGCCCATTGGTCAGTCTGCCAACTGATCTGTTAAATGCTTTCAATAAGAATGTTTTCTGCCCAAATTGCCAAATATTTTTTTCACAAATATTACTTTATTAAGTGTACTTTAATTATTAAAAGTATTATACTACAAATGCTTCTATATTAAAATGTCATAAACATAATAATATTCATTAAACAAATGTTCTAGATATTTTTCCAGAGATAAACATTTAAAATTTTCATTAAAAAGCATGCATTATTTTTAACACTAGAATGTAATCACTTAAAATTTAATTTTCAGACCCAAAGTAGAGCCCACTATGGTAGTATATGCCTTGCAGTTCCAACTACCCAAGAGGCTGAGGCTGGAGGATCACTTGAGCCCAGCAGTTTGAGGCTATAGTGAACTATGCACCTGTGAATAGTAACTGCACTCCTGCCTGGGCAACACGGAGACTCTGTGGGGGGTGGGGGAGAAGAACCAGTAGAAAAAGTAAAATCAGTATTCCTGGGAGATATGTGGTGGAATTATCAGCAGCCTCTCAAGTCCACTTTAATTTTAAGTCTCTTCCTTAGCAGTAACCTAGGTTGACAACCTGCTAACATTACCCTTCCTTTCCATCATCCTTTTGATTCTAACATCCATCATCAGTGGTCAAATCTTAAGAATGGGCTCCTTAGCTGGGCATAGTGGCTCACGCCTGTAATCCCTACAACATGGGAAGCTGAGGCAGAAAAATCACTTAGGCCCAGGAGTTTGAGACCAGCCTGGGTAACATATCAAGAGCTCATTTCTAAAAAAATTTTTTTAAACTTAATTGCTTGAGTCCAGGAGTTGAACACCAGCCAGGGCAATATAGTGAGACCCTGTCTCTATTAAAAAAAAAAAAAAAATCAAAACAGTAGCTGGGCATAGAGGTGCATGCCTGTTCTCCCAGCTACTTGGGAGGCTGAGATAGGAGGATTGCTTAAGCCCAGGAGCTCAAGGCTATGGCAAGCCATCACCATACACTGTATTCCAGCCTGGGCAACAGAATGAGAGACCTTGACTTAAAAAGAAAAAAAAAATTTCTTTTTTTGAACTTAGCCTGGCACAGTGGTGAGCACCTATAATCCTACCTATTTGGGAGGCTACAATGGGAGGATCCCTTGAGTCCGGGTGTTCAAGACTGAAGTGAGCTATGATTATGCCACTGTACTCCAGCCTAGGGAACAGAGCAAGACCAAGACTCTAAAGAAGAATTGGTTCCTTTATAATTTGAGATGAGCCTAAGTATTCTTTAAAAAAGCCTTTTCAAGGCCGAGTGCAGTGGCTCATGCATATAATCCCAGTACTTTGGGAGGCCAAGGTGAAAGGATTGCCTGAGCCCACGGGTTCAAGATCAGCCTGGACAACTTGGCAAGACCTCATCTCTATAAGAAATCAAGCCGGGCTCAGTGGCTCAGCCTGTAATCCCGCGCCTTTGGGAGGCTGAGGTGAGTGGATTGCCTGAGCCTGCGGGTTCGAAACCCGCCTGGGCAGCGAGACCTCATCTCTACAAAATCAAAAAAATCAGCCGGGCGTGGTAGCGCATGCCTGTAATTCCGGCTACTCAGAAGGCTGAGGTGGAAGGATCACCGGAGCCCAGCAGGTCGAGGCTGCGGTGGCCAGGAGCGGCCACTGCACTCCAGTCTGGGCAACAGAGTGAGACTCCAACTCAAAAAAAAAAAAAAAAACAGAAATCAAAAAATTAGTCGGGCATAATGGTACATGCTTGTAGTTCCAGCTACTTGGAAAGCTGAGGTAGAGGATCACCTGAGCCCAGCAAGTTGAGACTACGATAGCCGTGAGTGTACCACTGCACTCCAACCTGGGTGACTGAGTGAGACTCTGACTCAAAAAAAGCGGGGGCGACTTTTCTACCAAGTGATGATACCCTTTGTGAGTTAATAGACCTTTACAACCATTAAAGGTGGGGGCCAGGAAGATACACGAGAACTGACCTTAAAAGGTCAAAAATGTCAGGCTGACCAAAAGGAGAGTCCAACCTCCAGGCCTGCCTCGTGGAGCAGGGTATGTAGGCACTGCAGCTTGGTATGCACAGCAGGTGGGAGCAGCAGTAGCAACAAACAGGAACTTATTTCAGGTCTCTTTGGTCCTCTGAGAATTCTTAGTCACAGTGAAAAACTGAGACAGCCTACCAGCCTCAACAATCCCTATCAACTGAGCCATGCACAAGCACTATTAATACCGTCTATCTTATGAAAGGGGTCCCCGGCCCCCGGGTCACGGACCAGTACCAGTCTGCAGCCTGTTAGGAACTGGGTCACACATCAGGAGGTGAGTGGAGGGCAAGCAAGTGAAGCTTCATCTGTATTTACATTGGCTGCCCATCACTCGCATTACTGCCTGAGCTCCACCTCCTGTCAGATCAGCAGCAGAATTAGATTCTCAAAGGAACATCAACCCTATCCTGAACCGTGCATATGAGGGATCTAGGTTACGTGCTCCTTAAGAGAATCCAATGCCTGATGATTTGAGGTAGACCTGAGGTGGTGATGCTAGTGCTGGGGAACGGCTGCAAATACAGATTAACACTAGCAGTGAGGTTTGTCTGCACAGAGTCCAAATAAATCAATTGTTTGCAGACTCATATCAAAACAATAATTTCATAATAATCATTTCATTACATATTACAACATAATAACAACAGAAATAAAATGCGCAATAAATGCAAAGTTCTTGAATCATCCTGAAACCACACCCTACTCCCCAGTGTGCAGAAAAATTGTCTTCCACAAAACCGGTACCTGATGCCAAAAAGACTGAGGACTGCTGCCTTATGAGCATCCTAGACTGTTAAAGATCTCCAAGTCTAGACCTGCACTCTCCAACAGAAATATCACAAAAGCCATATAGGAAAATTCACATTTTTAGAAGCCACATTAAAAAAACAAAGATAAAATTGCTGGGCGTGGTGGCTCATGCCTATAATCCAAGCACTTTGGGAGGTCAAGGTGAGAGGATCGCCTAAGTTCACAAGTTCAAGACCAGCCTGGGCAACTTGGCAAGACCTCATCTCTACAATAAATCAAAAAGCTTAGCTGGGCATGGTGGCACAAGCCTGTAGTTCCAGCTACTTGGAAGGCTGAGGCGGAAGGATTGCCTGAGCCAAGCAGGTCAAGGCTGCAGTGGCCGTGAGCATGCCACTGCCCTCCAGCCTAGGTGACAGAGTGAGACCTCGACTCAAAAAAAATAAAAAAATTTTTAAAAAGATGAAATTAATCTTAATGTATTTTGTTAACCTAATCTGTCCAAAACATTTTCACTTCAGCATGTAATTTATATAAAAATTATTAATGATCTATTCCATATTCTTTATCTCATACAAGGTCTTTGAAATCCAGAGTGTACACCTCAATGGCCTCGTGTAGCTAGTGGCTACCAAACAGCGCAGGATGTGAGCATCTTTCTCTCCCCACTTCTCTGCACCTTTCAAACTGTCACTCCCACTGCTATTCACCCTTGCTCCAACCTCAACTCCACCTGGCTTACAAACCTTCCTACCTAGCCCAGACCCCATGGCACATCATTTCCATACCCCAACAAGGACCCAAACACTCACACCTGCAGTTTACTCCTGAACTCACCTGAATAACTTCAGCCTCACGATTATAATACAATCCTCAACTATCACAGATGAAACACAGATTACAAGTCTCACAGTTTCTCATCTTTCTCAGGAAAGTCACATGTAACTAGGAAGAGTACAGGCTCCAGAATCAGGAAGGCTGGGTGCCAGCTAAAGCTCTGTCACTCACCAGCTGGGTGGCCAACTTCGAACCAAGTACCCTATTTTTCTGACCCCTTAAGAGATAAGAAAGAAAACAGAGTAAAAAGGAAAAAAATGTGGGCCTCTGACCAGCTATAAAAAGATTAAATGCTAAATTTATACTACAGCCTCCATCACCCAGATTGGTAACATAACAGCATTCACTCAATCTCAGTTCTTCCCTTCTTCCCCCAACTTCTAATACTTCATACTTGCTGAGCAATGCCCACTGCATCTCTTCTGTACTTCAAACACCGTGGGTCCTCTCACTTCATTCCGTCCATTCCTGCCAAGTTCCTCAGCTGGCTCCTCCCCCTCATTCTCCCTCCAAATGAACCTGCGCCTGCTCACATCTTGTCTCACTCCAGACTTTCCTCGTTGGTGATCTCATTCATTCCCACTGCTTCTGGGACAAGCTCTATTCACATGTCTCAAAACTATATCCACAGACCCACTTATCTAGAGATCACATCTACTGTACACCAGACATGGCTCCCAAGTCAAACTCTGTGAATCCATTCAAGCACAGAGTCCTTGGCCTCATCATGGGAGTCACTCAGTACACCCATGATGAGGCCAAGGACTCTGTGCTTTAAAAGCTACCCAGCTGATTCTGATGGGCAGCCGAATTTGAGATGCTCTGCCAGACACTGCCACTGTCCTATCACCTCCTAATACTCATGTTAAAAAAGAAGCCACAATATTTCTCTCCAGATGTGCTCTCACTTGTGCTCCTGGTCTCAGCTCAGAATACCAATCACGACCTAGTAATTTTAGTTCAAAACCAATCTACCCCTTACACAATGCACAGACCTGCCTTCTGAAAGCACTGTCTGAACAAGTTTGACAATACATAGAGCCGAAACCATTCAACACGTCATGCCCAGACCTCAACCACTTGTCACTCTCTGCATGCCACTTCAAACCTCCCAGAGCCACCACAGCTCAGGCACAAGAAGCTCTTCCCTCTCCCCAAACAAGCTCCACAAGCCCATCCGTCATGATAGTCTTACACTGTTCTCCCAAAGGGATCACCTCAGCCCCCAACTCCACCTAAATGAAACTCACTCAGTGCTCTAAGCTCAGTGCAAATCAAAACCTTCTCCACACTCCCCCTGGTTGTCCTGGGTGACCCTACTCTGCTCAACGTTGCCAAAGTGCTGTCTGCACATACGTGGATAAGACTTTTCACACTTTGCCTTGTGTCCCCTCTATCAAAATCACCTGTGTATATCTCTCCTCAGAGTACACTGCTTGAAGAGTAGAAGCTGTTCTCTCATTTTTATCTCATACTTGAAATTCTTCACAGATTTGCTTTAAATGTACTGCTACATTTTGAAATCTATCATGTAATTTACTGAACAGCATACAACTTAGAAAATACCAAAGCCATGGCTTCATGAGTCATGTGTATAGTATCAGGCAATTCCAGTCATCTCAAAATACCTACCTTCATTTTCCATAACTATAACTAATCACACAAAAGAGCTAAAAAGCACACTAGGAAAGCACTTCACCTGCCACCCACCTGTATATTGTTACCAGTTGCTACTGACAGCTAAGCAAGCTGAGGACTGAATCATTAAGATCGCCTTTTTTTTTTTTGCCAGGCACGGTGGCTAATGCCTGTAATCCCAGCACTTTGAGAGGCTGTGAGAGAACTGCCTGAGCCCAGGGCTTCGAGACCAGCCCAGGTAACTTGGAGAGACCTCATCTCTACAGTAAATCAGAAAATTAGCCAGGCATGATGGTGCATGCCTATAGTTCCAGCTACTTGGAAGGCTGAGATGGAAGGATCGCTTGAACCTAGCAGGTCAAGGCTGCAGTGGCCATGAGCATGCCATTGCACTCCAGTCTGGGTGACAGAGTAAGACTTCAACTCAAAAAAAAAAAAAAAAAAAAAAAGCGTGCCATTTTCTGAATCATCCATACCACTTTCTGCTCTTAATTCTTCCAAGTAAGTAAAACATCCAAGAATTGTCCTAACCAAGTCAAATGCTATCTTGAAGATGAGTTTAAGACCCAAAAAATTATAGCCTAGATGTGTCTCACCAAATGATCTTTCACTATAGAATGCATACCTAGGCTCATGCCTATAATCCCAGCACTTTGGGAGGCGGAAGTAAGAGGACTGCCTCAGCCCAAGGGTTTGAAGATCAGCCTGGGCAACTTGGTGAGAGCTCATCTCTACAACAAATCAAGAAAAATTGGCTAGATGTGGTGGCACATGCCTATAGTTCCAGCTACTTGGAAGGCTGAAATAGAAGGATCACCTGAGCCCAGCAGGTCGAGGTTGAGGTGGCTGTGAGCTTGCCACTGCACTCTAGCCTGGGCAACAGAGGGAGACTCTGACTAAAAAAAAAAAACCAAAAAAAAAAAAAAAAATCCAAACAAGAATGCATACCTGAGTTGTGATAGAGACAAACATCATTAAGGTCATGTTCTGGCTCCAATGAAGTAAATATTTTTCCCTAAAATAATAAGCAAAAAATGAATTATTAAAATAGTTAAAGAACAACAACTTTTGGCAATGTCATATAAAGAAAATGAACTGGAGATATAACTCAACTATCCACTGCTATGTGAATAAATAAAATAACCTAACTAAAGTGACAGAATTTAAATTTTTTAAATCCTAAAGAATTTAGCTTGCATTTTTTTTGAGTTGGAGTCTGACTCTGTTGCCTAGACTGGAGTGCAGTGGCACGCCCACAGCCACCACAGTTTCAACCTGCTGGACTCAGGTGATCCTTATGTCTCAGCCTTCCAAGTTAGCTGGAACTACAGGTGTGTGCCACCACACCTGGCTAATTTTTTTGATTTACTGTAGAGATGGTCTTGCCAAGTTACCCAGGCTGGTCCTGAACCTCTGGACTCAGGCAATCCTCTCATCTTTGCCTTCCAAATTGTTGGGATTACAGACATGAGTCACCATGCCCAGCTAAGAATTTATCTATCAATTTATCAATGCTCTCATTTTAGAGATGACAAAACCGAAACCCAGGCAGAAGAGGTGACTTGTCCAAAAAATACAAAGTTTTAAAGATAATGTCAGCATATGGGAAAGGATAAAATTAGTTATGCATCAACTTTTTAGAAACATTCACATAACCTGTGAAATATCCCAAACTTAACTGCATTCAAAGAAACTGGCTGAGGAGAGATGGCCAACATGGAAAATGAGGACAACACTGCCAAACATGTGCCACAAGGTTTTAAGGAGGACGAGGTCAGACAATGGATATAAAATACGAAAGGAAATTGGATCAATGTATAAGGTGCTAATTATCTGTAGTTAAGGCTAAGTCATTTGTACTGCAAATGTGGTGCTATGTTTTTTAAATTAAGAGGAAGAAAGTAAAAGAAAGAAGATGATAAGGAGGTGGGTGTGGAAAAAGATGATGAGAAAGATAAACACAGCAAGCGAGTCAAGCAAAACCAAGTAATTTGGGTGTTAGTCAAGAGGAAGTATTTAGTCATAAGAAACACAAAAATTCAAATAAAATTTATTGTAGCAATTACAGTATGATGATTTCAAAAAGTGATGCTGAAAATTTCTGCCAGCTCTTGCATTTATAACTCACATTAGAAGACCAACATTAGGATGTGGTGAGCTCCCACAGCAAAAGGGAGCTGGGTCAGAGCACAGGCAAGGCGGTTAGTTTGTGCCCAATGAAGAAGAGCGGCCAAGTCCTAATTCAAGACAAACAGTGAAATTCACACAGTTACTTCCCTTTCTTCTCAAGTTCCCACTGAAAAAGGAAGAAAAAGAGGAAAGAAGGAAGGAAGGAAGGAAGGGGGAAACAGAATTATAATAGCACAGAACAAAAAAGAAAAGACGCCACAGATTACAGAAACCCGTATTATGGAAAACTAATGCAGCAGTTAAAGGGTTTGGAAGGATATAACCAAACTGTTAACAGTCATTTAGATATATTTAAAAATAAAAAGTATGCAATTGTAGTATTAAAAATAAATAATGCTTTAACATCAAGTTTTAATAAAAAGTTTTTGGTTTCACAAAAAGTTTGAATTGCCAGAAAAAGAACAGAGAAAGTTCTGGTCTAAGACACTATGAATATTCCCAAGAAAGCCCTCAAGACGCTCCAAACTCAATTCCTGGGCAATCATCAGGGTAATCTTCTAAGAGTTTAAAAAAGTGAAACACCTGCCCTCCTCTCTATAACATAAATGTCACAAGAACCTATGACAGAATTAGGGCCTAAGAGAGGCAGAACACACTCTGAAGATAACTCTGAATCTCCAGGGTAGATCCAGAGGGGGGAATAAAGTCAGCTAAGTAAAGTCAATACTTTAGGAATTGACAAAATGAAATTTTAAAAACCCAGAAGTTAATGTCCCAGGAGGCCAGATTATGACAGGTAGCTGAACTGTGAGGGGGTTGTCTGCAGCATCTGCAGCAGCCCCCATGGAAAAGACTGGTAAACGCACTCAGGCAATCAATGTTAAGGACCTCATCTCGAACACTAATTTTTAAAAAGGGACTTCTCTCTCCTGCCTTTTTTTTTAAAAAAACAAAAGTTGCTAAGTTTCCAATTAATTAAATGCAAAGAATTCTTAAAAGCATCACCATACTGAAACTCGTAAAAGCATCACCATTTTCCCATCTATTAGATAAACGAACTTTTTACTATTCTCTTAAAATAGCTTTTAAAATAAAAAATGAAAAGCAGGCCGGGCACAGTGGTTCACACCTATAATCCCAGCACTCTGGGAGGCCGAGGTAAGAGGATTGCCTGAGTCCAAAGGTTCAAGACCAGCCTGTGCGACTTGGTGAGACCTCATCTCCACAATCAATCAAGAAAAAAATTAGCCATGCGTGGTGGCACATGCCTGTAGTTCCAGCTACCTGGAAGGCTGAGGAGGAAGAATTGCCTGAATCCAGCAGATCGAGGCTGTGGTGGCCTGAACGTGCCACCGCCCTCCAGCTGGGGTGACAGAGTGAGACTACAACCCAAAAACAAAAAAACAGATTAGAACACTAGCAGTATAGGATTTTGTTCCTTTTCAAATGGCACTTGGAGTTACGAGGAAGGAACATCAAAGTATCCTTAAGAAATATAGTTCTTAAGAAAAATATTGTGAGAAATTATTGTAAAGGTGCCATTTCTAAAATCCATTTGGTTGAGGTAAAGGAAAGGCATGACATTGAGATGCAAAATAATTCTGACATGGAAAGATAGCTAGTAGCTCATAACAACAGTCTCAAGTTGTAGGGGGGTTTCTCAGGTCACAGATCAATGTTTTTAAACAGTGGTTTTCTCTCTATCTCACTTATGTCTAAAATGCATTCCAGCAAATCAGGAAAATTTCTTAAAATTTCTTAAAGCAATCATGACTACTTTATCCAACTACGGATATTATCTGTCCCGAAGTAAATGCCCTCTATTCAATTCCAAATGATGCTCCGTATCTCTTTCTGGAGCACACACGTAACTCAAAAAAAGCAATGGAAAAATAAAGGTGCACTGGAATATATGCAAATAAAGGAAGTAATTTTAACAAAAGATACATACTGAGTTCTTATTCCACATTTTGATAATTCGAGAGTCTGCAGACAAAATCAAATCCAATGAATCCTGGAAATGAACTGACTTAATGGGCAGCCCATACTGGTGATCCTTAACTAGCAATGGCTTGTCAGATCGAAGATCATATAATAAAACCTAAAAGAAAAATAACAAGTTATTTCTGCTTAAACTATTTCACCATAAATTTTGAAAATTTTTATTAAACACATTCCTTCTCTGCAGGAAGTCCTCAGAGCCCTCAGTATGTACTGAAACCCACTGTGACTTTCCAAGAGTAACAGCCTGGTAGAATTCCTAACTTTGACCACAGAAGTCTGTTCCACACACTCTGAAATGCTGTTCCAAACCACTATCAGAGGAGTGACTGAGGCTTGCCCCGTAGTAGCTCCAGCTCCAAAGCGTCTCAGACCAACCATTAAGGCAAGAGTCAAGATTCCTCAAGGTTCTAGAAGAATCCAGCATTCTGGCATACTCTCTCCAGTCTGGTCAAAACAGTAATGACTCATTTTCTCTTTCCAGAGTGTTTCTCACGACACATACACACCTCTGAAAAACCAACTTACATGAGAAGTTTCCAAATTAAGCATATTTACCTGCCCTGTGGATGTTCCAACTGCCATAGTCAAGGCACCATTAAATTTCAAAGCAGAGATTGTTGGCAAGCTGTTTATCCTGAAAGGCAAAACATTCATACTCCATGAATATATGGCCAAACCTCTTTCTCCTCCCTCCATATAACAAGTTCATCATGAATCTCTACTTCAAATCTAATGGGGAGAAAAAAAAAAATCACACTTTTAGCCTTCTGTTTAAAAAGTAATTACATCCAAAACTTCATAATCAAAATAAAAATATATCTTCATATAAACATAATCTACCTTTACCTTTCATTTTAATTAAAATAGGGAATTTATAGAAACATTCCCTTATTTACTTAAGAGGAAACAATTTTAGATTTGGACATGGGTGTAGCCATTTCCATTTTAAAATTAGCCATGCCCAGCTAAAATAAAAGACTATACCTAAGTGAACACCCTAGAGCTTCTAAAAGTACCAAAGAAAGAATAAATGAATGGTATGGCCATGACTCCAGAATATGCTTCTCACCCTCCAATCAAGAGTATCAACACCAGAAGCAATGATCTACAGCAGAAAGAGTGCTAAACAATAAATCAGATGTGGACAGTTGCTGTGCTTTACCACTTATGTGCTTGGCCCAGGACCTACAGACCAGGCTGCCGGCTTTTAGCATCAAGTCTCTTTCGCCACCTAAAGCCTCAGTCTGTAACTACACCACAGAAGCACCTGTTCAGAACCTGGGTCTCACATCCACTTCATATTTAGTCATTTACTTTTCAAAATGAACTTTAGGATCATTTTTCCATACAGTGATATGTTTTTTCCATCTGTTCAAATTTTATTCCTTAATAAAATGTCATTTTCTTCACATGCCTAATTATTAAGCTTGTCCCTCAATATTTTGCAATTTTTGTTGTTCTAAAGGAGAACTTTTCATTGTACTTCTCTAACGACATTGCTGGTAAATACCAAAGCCACTGACCTTTGCATATTCTGTAATCAATTTACTAAATTCTTATATTAGTATTTTCAGGTTTTCAGTTGATTCTACTTAGTATCTCAGATAATCACATATCTGTCTGTCTCCCTTTCCAATATTTACACTTATGTCTTTCTCATACTGTATTGACACCATCTTCTGGAACTTTGTTAAACAACAGAGGTAACGAATTATAAGGTTTATAGAAAAAAATAATATAGCTAAGGCTAAAAAATTAATTAAACAAGAAAAATCACATAAAATTGCATTAGCAAAGAAAAAATACTTTTAATCTGGGCACAGTGGCTCACGCTTATAATCCCAGCAATTTGGGAGGCAGAGGCAAGAGGACTGCCTGAATCCAGCAGTTCAAAGTCACCTTGGGCAACTTGTTGAGATCGCATCTCTACAATAAATTAAAAAAAAAAAAAAAAAAAGCCAGGTGTGGTGACGTGCGCCTGTGGTTCCAGCTACTTGGAAGGCTGAGGCAACCTGAGTCCAGCAAGTCAAGGCTGCAGTAGCCATGAGCATGCCACTGTACTTCAGCCTGGGTGACAGAGTGCAAAAGAAAACAACAAAAAAACTACTTTTAACATTTTGGTATACATCCTGACTTTTCTCCTATGGCTACGTTTATGTGTTCACTGTTTTTCTTACAATGTGATAAAATTCTACAGGCAATGATTTAGTTTTGTAGTTAAAGGTATATTTAGACTATCTGTCCCTAATAAATATGCCTCAGCAATATAATTCTTTCTTTGGGGAGGGATTGGAGTCTCACTCTGTCGCCCAAGCTGGAGTACAGTTGTACACTCATGGCCAACCCAGCGTTGACCAGCTGTGTGCCAGCAATCCTTCCGTCTCAGCCTTCCAAGTAGCTGGAACCACAGGCGCATGCCACTGCACCTGGCTAATTTCTGATTTATTGTAGAGACGAGGTCTCGCCAATTGCCTGGGCTGGTCTCAAACCCACAGGCTCAGGCAACCCACTCGCCTCAGTCTCCCAAAGTGCTGGGATTATAGGCTGAGCCACCTGCCTGGCCTGCAACATAATTCTTAAAGGTTGATAGTATGGATGCAGCTGATGAATATTTTTTTAACTTGTAAAACAAATAAAAAACTACCTACAGTAAAGGGTTAATACAGCAAATAAATTAACACATGCAAATAACTTAGTACCTGGAAAATAGACAGTACTATCAAATTTTAATCACTATCCTCAGGCTTTTTCTAATACTTTACTATTATTAACAATGCTGTGATGGATACCTCAGACTAAGGAGGGTGAGAGAATGTGCACTCTAAGCATGTGGGTAAATGCTTAAATTGATGTTATCTTTTCTAAAAGACTACTTAGCAATGTACTAAAATCTTAAAAACATGTTTGCTGTTTAACCCAGAAATCCAGGCTCTAGATGTTTTGGTTTTTTTTTTTTGAGTTGGAGTCTCACTCTGTCGCCCAGACTGGAGTGTAGTGGCCACTCCCAGCTACCGCAGCCTTGACCTGCTGGGCTCCGGCAATCCTTCTGCATCAGCCTTCCAAGTAGCCGGAATTACAGGCATGCGCTACCACACCGGGCTGGTTTTCTTTTTGATTTATTGTAGAGATGAAGTCTCACTGCCCAGGCGGGTCTCGAACCCGTGGGCTCACGCAATCCACTCACCTCAGCCTCCCAAAGGCACAGGATTACATGCTGAGCCACCGTGCCCGGCTACATGTTTTTCTTTAGGAAATAATCACAAAAGTGTAAATGGATATTTAATAGTGAAAACTATAAATTCCTTCAAGCACCAAAAAAGCCTGGTTACTTAATTATATCTGCTTGTTTTTAAACAGAAGTCATCTTTACTCTTATTTGTTTTTCTGAAACCACTTAACATCTTTTTTACACTAAGTATAAATCATTTTTTCAAAATAAAATTGTTTTTTAAAAAATAAGCAAACAGCTGGGTGCAGCGGCTCACACCTATACTTTGAGAGGCCAAAGTGAGAGGGTTGCCTGAGTCCAAGAGTTCAAGACCAGCCTAAGCAACGTAGAGAGACCTCATTTCTACATTAAATTAAAAAAAACAAATTAGTTGGACATGGTGGTGCATGACAGCTACTTGGAAGGCTCAGAGGAAAGGATCACCTGAGTCTAGCAGTAGCCGTGATCATGTCACTGCACTCCAGCCTGCATGAGAGTGAGACCCCAACTCAAATAAAAATATAAATAAATAAGCACTATCATGACAGCTGGAAAAAGACCCACCTCCAAGGACAAAAGTGACCACTAAAAAACATTTGTGAATCAATATTCTACTTAAAAAAATAAATAGAGACTTCCAGCAAGATGGCGACGGGGCAACCTGGTCTGTGAAACCCTCTGCAAAGGAGAACTGCAGTGGGTCTCTGGCTCTCGCCCCGGGGGCTGCAGATCCCAAAATCGCAGCCTGCTCTTCATACGGAGCTCGGCCGTTGCCACTGCTGGGACATCGCAGCGGACTGGACAGCCACTGCAGCGCAGATGCTGCCACCGCAGCCGCCACAGCTGCCGCCAGTAGCACATCGCACCAGCAGGGCCGGAGGCGATCCAAGACTTCAGTACTTGAAGCCCCTTCAGGGAAGATCTGCTGGGATCACTGCCACCTCTGCTGCAACTGAGACGTCCTGCCCGCCGTGAGTCTCCTGCCTGTGCCCTGAGGCATCCATCTCCAGTCTCTCCGGTTCTGGTCCGGCCCCACCCCCTCTGGGGCGAGCAGCCGAGATAGCACCACCTGCTGGCAATTCAACGTAACAACACCAAAACGGGAGAAACAAGCTTGAAAAGGACATAGGCCACAGTGGTGAACAGAGGGTGATCTGAACTGTCCTTCACAGCAGACCAGGGGAAACTGACCCTAACTGCAAACTAATTTACCTGCTTGAAAAGAAAGCTAGAAATCAGACCTGAAAGGACATTGGACTTAAACGAAAAGTCTCAGAGTGTGCTTCATTGATTCTGTTAGTTTAATGACTTAAATCTATTCCTACTGTTTGTTCCTTTTTTCCCCCCCTCTTCCTTTTCTTCTTTTCTTCTCTCTGTAAACCATATCTTTGTATAGAGGAACAGCACACCAAAAAGGTGGTTGGTTAGCTTGTATGTTAGCATCACTATATGTTTTATCTTTTTTTTGTATGGGAGTTGGTTTGTCAGTAGCTGTGGTCTATTGTTTTTATCTGTTTCAGTATAGGTCTCTATCTCCATTTGTTGGCACACGTTTGTTTCCCCCCTTACTCCTCTATCTCCCCACCTCCCTCCTCAACCCACTGTCTGCTCCATTCTCTTCCCTCTGCTAACGACATTTTATTTCAGGGAGTAAACCTACAGCCCCACTGCACGGACAGATTCCAAGGCAGTGGGAAGTGGGTTCCAGATTATCCACACACCTGTCAGCGAATACCAGGACCTGCAGATAGATTTTGAATCACAGCTCCCCCTTAAGTAAATCTCAAAACTGAAAAAAGGACCACCCCCAACCTACAGTGCAACTCCAGAATTGAACAAAGTAAGAGGGCATACATAAAGAATAGGAGATTGAACAAACAGAAGTAAAACCAATCCCTTTACACTGAATAACAGAATTAAAGAAGATGGTGATGTGGAGGGAAGGAAAAAGTAGGGGGGGAAAAACCGCACAAATGAAGAAAAACCAAAAGAAGAATATAGGTCTCACACAGACCCCTGGGAGATCAGACACTGAGAAAACAGATTATGGAAGACAAACAATGAAGAACCCCCAGAATGATTGGTCACATGCAACAAACCCAGACATCAAGACATCAATGGAGAGAATTTTAAAAAATGAGGAGAGACAAGAGGAAAATAGGAAGGAGCTGATGTCAGAAATAACAGCAGTAAAGAATACTGTGATGGAAATGAATAACAGACTAATAAGCATGGAAAGCAGAATCAGCCAAGCAGAATAAAGAATCTCAGAGCTCAAAGACCAAAACACAGAACTAATCCAAACTGTCAAAAGCATAGAAAAAGAAACTCAAAAAGACAG